>NC_091061.1:116842043-117145073 GCF_000393655.2 Nicotiana sylvestris
AGGATGTTCGGTTTTGAGTTTTTGAGAGTTTTGGGACACTTAGTCCCTAAATGAGAGCTTAAGTGTTGGGAAGGTTGGCCGTAGTCGGAACAGTGTGAAGACGGCCTCATAATGGAAATCTGATGGTTCCGTTAGCTCCGTTGGGTGATTTTGGGTTAGGAGCGTGTTCGGATTGTGTTTTGGAGGTCCGTAGCTAATTTAGGCTTGAAATGCCGAAAGTTGAATTTTTGAAGTTTCCGGTCCAGTTGTGAGATTTTAATCCAAGGGTCGGAATGGAATTCCAGAAGTTGGAGTAGCTCCGTAGTGTTGAATGTGACATGTGTGCAAAATTTCAGTTCATTCGGACGAGGTTTGATAAACTTTTTTATCAAAAGCGTATATTTAGAGTTTTTGGAAATCATAGGCTTGAATCCAATGAAAATAGGTGTTTTGATGTTGTTTTGAGCGTTCCGAAGGTTGGAACAAGTTTGAATGATGTTTTAGGGTTGGTTGGAAGGTTTGGTTGAGGTTTCGGGGGCCTCGGGTGTGTTTCGGATGCTCAACGGATCATTTTAAGTTGTAAAAAAGTTGCAGATTTTGTTTAGCTGTTGAGAAATTTTACTCTTCGCGTTCGTGAGTGGGCCCTCGCGTTCGCGAAGATTCAGTTGAGGAAGGTAAAAATTAAGTCTTCGTGTTCGCGAGGAAGGCACCGCGTACAAGAAGGGCTAAGTGTTTGTACATCGCGTTCGCGTGGGTGGTGTCGCGTTTGCAAAGAAGAAAATGGGCGGCTGAGTTTCAGTAGATTTAATGCATCGTGTTCGCGATAGGTGGAACGCGATCGTAGAGGCATGTCTGTGCAAAGCATCGCATTCGTGAGGTATTGGGCTCGATCGCATAAGAGGAAAAATGGTCAAAGTCATTTTGAGCTTCGTGAACGCGAGGGTTTGACCGTGTTCGTAAAGAAGGAATTACCTGGACAGATATAAAATTTCATAATTGAGAGTTTAGCCATTTTTATCAAAACTTAAGCTTGGGAGCTCGGATTTGAGCGAGATTTTGAGGGATTTTCAGAGATATCGATTGGGTAACGATTCTAGACTCCTATTTGCTTGTAACCCATTAATCTAAACATGAATTCATCCTTTAATTTCGAAATTTATATGAAAATTGCGGAAAAGTTCTTAGACCAAGAAATTGAGTTTTGATTGGGGATTTGATATCGGATATGGATAATTTTGGTATGGTTAGACTCATGAGAGTTTGAGGATTCTGAAATTATGAATTTTACCCGATTCCGAAATGTGGGCCCGAGGGGCGTTTTGGTCATTTTTTCTAACTTCGCGTATTAGCTTAAAATTTAATTGTAGAATCAGTTACTTGAAGTATTATTTATATTATGCGATTGAATTAAATAGATTTGGGCCATTTGGAGTCAAGTACTTGTGGCAAGAGCGTGGTTTCGGGTTGATTTCAGCTCGTTCGAGGGAAGTGGCTTATCTAACCTTGTATGGGGGACCTTCCCCTTAGGATATGATATATTTGATAATTGAAATGCCTTGTACGTGAGGTGACGAGCTTGTAGTTGAGCTAATTGTTGAAAATCCTATTTTTCCTTAAGTATTTCAATTGAGTTCTTTTTCCTCTTTTATTCTACTTGCGAATTTAGTCTGTTGCTAGTTTAGAAAAGCATGTTTAGTTGACTTAATTGTCTATTTGCTTAAACTGCCATAATTGCATTACATGAAGCATGTTAGGCTAGAATTAACTGTTTACTTGGTACGAAATTTAGCTTAAATGTGTATTCTCATGTTGTTGCTGTGTGTTTTTACTTTAGGTCTACGAGACGACATCACCGGAGATCCCCTGTATGTATTTATGATCTGAACTAAGGTGCGGGATACCAAGAGATCCCTGACACGTATAATGAGGATACCAATAGATCCTCGGGATACCGAGAGATCCCTAGCATACATTGAGGATACCAAGAGATCCTCGGGATACCAAGAGATCCCTGACACGTATATTGAGGATACCAAGAGATCCTCAGGATACCGAGAGATCCCTAGCATATATTGAGGATACCAAATGATCATCGGGATACCAAGAGATCCCTATCATATATTGAGGATATCAAGAGATCCTCGGGATACCAAGAGATCCCTAGCATATATTGAGGATACCAAGAGATCCTCGAGATACTAAGAGATCAGCGGTTATAATCCTTGTTATGAGTAGTACTTCCTTGTGGTTTGCCTTCATCTCTGTTTCCATTATAGTACTCTTATTATCCTGTATAGATTCTTACTGTTGATTCTCAATTGTATTGCTTATCTTATCCTGTTATCTTTATATTTATTTAATCTCAGTAAGGCCCTGACCTTCCTCATCACTACTCAACCGAGGTTAGGCTTGGCACTTATTGAGTACCGCTATGGTGTACTCATGCCTCTTCTGCACATGTTTTCATGTGCTGATCCAGGTACCGCTACTCAGGCCTACCATACTTGAGGAGGCGACTGCTCTAGAGACTTCGAGGTACATCTGCCGCGTCCGCAGACCGAGTAGTCCCTTTCTATTCTAGCTGTTAAACATTGCCCTTCTGTTTGTTCTTTCTTGTTAGACATTTCTGGAGTTAGAGCTTCTTATGTATCTCTTAGCTTGTGATTCATGGGTTTCCGGGGTTTCGGAAAAATATATTGGTTTTAAGAGTAAATATTGTGTATGTCAAGCGGCACTTTTAAACGATGTTTTATTACTGTATTTCTGTTTTAAATTGTTTTCTTCCGCAAATTTGGTTTATCTTCCGCATTTTGGGGTTACCTAGTCGTAGAGACTAGGTGTTGTCATGATAGTTCACGTAGGGCGAACCGAGGGTCGTGACAGTTACTTACCTCGAACAAGTCAATTCCAATACCGAGTAAGGCAAGAGATTCTCCAAAAATGCCATCTCACACGTACCAACCTCTAAACAGCTCAAAACTAGCCAAAAGCAATTCAAATACATCAAATAATGCCAAAGGAAGCAAACCCATCGATAAATGTTGAATCTTTAATCAAAATCCCAAAATCATCCAAAATGTCCAAACTAGGCCTACACCTCAGAACCGACAAAACTCACAAAATCTGACAACCCATTAAATTATGAGTCTAACCATACTAGTTTCACTCAAATCCGACTCCAAATCGATGTTAAAAACTGAATTATTCACATTATGAAACTTTAGGCTAAAACCCCCAATTTCTCTTTAAAATTCATCAACCAATTGCAAAAAATGAAGATAGATTCATGGAATAAGATTAAAACAAATTGTAGAATACTTTCCCCAATCCTTGTGATAAGAATTGCTCCGAATATTGCCTCAATCCAAGTCCCACATCTAAAAATATGATAAAAGAACCAAAACCTTGATTTTATAGCTTCTGTCCAGCATTTTCCGTATTTGCGGATAAATTGTCGCATCTTTGACCTCCGCTTCTACGGTCTTTAACCCTCTTTTGCGATCGTGCTTTTGCACACTTGAATTACATCTGCGGTTGCGCAGGTGCACCCAACAACCCGCACCTACGATCCTCACGCCCAGATGTTACATCCCATGTTTTTGTATGTGAGAGTACGTCGTAAGCCAATTGATGTAAGCTCGGAAATGAGATTATTTTTTAAAGTACATAACGTAAGTTCATCATGTTATCTTGGAGGATACAAATCTTTAAGATCATGAATAACAAGTACGAAAAGGGTTGGAAAGCATAGACGCTAAACAAATTGAAGAAAATAAGTTTCGTCGAAAGTCGACAAGTTTGGAATGTTATAGCATATACTTTTAGGGTGATACTAGGGTTATTAACATTATGAGGAGGTTAGTTATGAGTTATTTTATTCGTATGATAGTCGTGCATTATTTTAAGTCAAGCGAGTTGTGGAACAAAAGTTGGCAAAGGTCATCACAAGTTGCATTCATAATGTGCTGAAATTTAGGTCAAATGCAGCTGAACTTTTATCCCAATATACTTGGAATCAAGGGATGATATACATATCAAATTGAATATTTACGAGTCAAGTTTCTATCTCATTAAACCGTTTGTCGATACGACATCGGACTAGAGAAA
Source organism: Nicotiana sylvestris (assembly GCF_000393655.2). Lineage (NCBI taxonomy): Eukaryota > Viridiplantae > Streptophyta > Magnoliopsida > Solanales > Solanaceae > Nicotiana > Nicotiana sylvestris. The sequence continues at coordinate 116,846,130 of NC_091061.1, forward strand.
TATTCATGTTTTTGCAAGACTGCACAAGCAGCTCCCACAGGACCTACAAAATCAGTTTAAACTTCAGCTTATATTATGACATTTATATGTCGTTTTAACTCATTTTTCTCATCCACAACAGTTCCTAAATCCTCCTAAATTCTCTCCAAGGGTTCCTCCATGATTCTAGGGTGAAAACCTAAGATAAAAACATGAATCCAACGCTAGAAATGTCGTGGTGCTTTCTAGAACGTAGTTCTTCATCTTGTGGCTGTTTTGGAGGGTTATTCAAAGGTAAGTAACCTCAGATTTCATGTTGTTATTTGTGATTAAGCTAAGAATCTATACCTCCTTCATGTATATTAGAGTTTCAAGGATAAATACAAGTGTTTACACACCAACATGAACACAAAAGTTGATTCAATAAGAGAATACAACTCCTATAGTGTTGTGGTGTGATTGAGGGTTGTTGTGAGCTACACCAGCTGGGAATTTCAAGTTGTATCTACTTCCTAAGGTAAGTAAATCATGTTCTTGGTTATTCATAAGGTCAATCATGTGCTGGTTGAGTTGTTTGAGTGAAAATCTACAAGATAGTAATTGGCATGGCATAAGGAATTGTTATCTTTTTTATGGGTTGTATCGAGGCTATATATATGGTTTTTTGTGGCTGGAAATTGTTATATATAGTTTTATTATGTTGTGGCTGCTGTTGTTAAGCTTATCTATGTTCCAATTCAGTGGATTGAAGAAGATAACATGAAAAATAAGATGTTGATGATAAAGTTTAAGGTGCTAGGTGTGTGGACTATATTTGAAGATTATGCTTATGATGTTTTGGGTTGAAAATGATATGGTAAGCATAAGTATGATGTTATATATGTTGTAGGTAGATTCATGGAAAAGGAATTGAATTCAAACCATATTTTATTAATCATAAATCGAGCTTGCCGCTCAAAATGGTTGTTGACCAAATCGGAGAGCTTATTGTTAATTATATTGTTGTTGTTTGGGTTGTTTGGTGACTTTTGGTAACATATGGAATGTAGTACAAATAGGAGAGGTATTGTCCGTTTTCTTGTAGAATATTGGTTTCCAAATATGAGGTTACAACGCTTATATAATGACGACAAAGTCGGTTTACTCATTGTAGACGTAAGAAAATCATATTGAGCTTGCTTGAAGATTGGATAGAAGATTTCAAATGTATGTTAAGGAACTTCCTTCTTTCTTTTGGCATGATCTAAAATGAAATGAACATAAACGATATGTTATTTCATAACGGTTCTACTCCTAGAAACAAATGTTGCCCATGTTGTTCTTTCCTTATAAAGTTATTCTAAGCAAGTATGTATGATCCTTAAATACTAATGAGGTTCATATTGATGGTATGGATGTACATAATATTAATTGAAGGTGCAACAACCTTACGTCACTCCGAAAGGTTCAGAATATTATTCCAATGAGTCCAGCATGCATTATACATATGTATCTATTTTACTCTACCGAGCGGCGCTATAGACGGCCGGGTATGGCACCTATTTTACAACCATTGATCAGTTGGGTTTACCGAGCTCCATGTGGCCGGGTACGATTCTACCGAGCCTTAAGATGGCAGGGTAAGTTTTTACCGAGTCCTCTTTGAGACCGGGTATGATATAATGATGATGATGCCCACATAGGCGTATGTTTTTAAAGTTTATGTATATATATGTATTATGAATTTCATGCCAGTAGCCACCAGAGGCACTCAGATGTTACAGGTTGTATCTCCTCTATCTCTCTTTACATTACTGTTCTTGTTTATATTTTTCTGCCTTACATACTTGGTACTATATTCGTACTGATGTCCCTTTTGTCTGGGGACATTGCGTTTCATGCCCGCAAGTCTCGATTGATAGGTTGACAGTCCTCCAAGTAGGCTATCAGCTCAGCAAAAGGTATTAGTGCACTCCATTTGCTCCGGAGTTGCCTATTTAGCCAATATGCTTTGGATATGTATTGATCGGTATGGTGGGGCCTTGTCTCGACCATTATGATTTTATGTACTCTTAGAGACTTGTAGACAGATGTCAGGTGTATGGATACTTGTATGGCCTTATCGGCCTATGTTTTGAGTTTACAAATGGCCATGTCGGTTTTATAGGCCCGTATGTCACATGTATAAATTTGTATATCATATTGGATCGTCATATGTTGAGTATTCCCTTATGTTTTATTCTTGTTATCTCATAACGGGTTTTTTGGATCATTTACCCATGATAGCATGATAAGAAAGATATGTTACGTTGGTACTCGGTTGAGTAAGGCATCGGGTGCCTGTCGCGGCCCCTTCGAATTAGGTCGTGACAAAAGTGGTATCAGAGCAGTTCTGTCCTAGGGAGTCTACAAGCCGTGTCTCGTAGAGTCTTGTTTATAGGTGTGTTGTGCACCACATTATAAGAAGGAGGTTACAGGGCATTTAGGACTGTCACTCTTTCTTCTTATTTTAGATCGTGTGGTAGAGCTCAGTTGTAAGAATTCAAACTCCTAAATTCGACTTTAGTCATAATACAACAATACCTACATACGCAAAGACAGTTGGTAATAGATTGAATGTGGCTCTGGAAGAGCTGAGTTAGAGGAACTTGATTTTGCATCACGCTTATGATGAGTAAATGTAAGGTCTTCAGTAGATTATGTGTGTACTAAGACGTGTAAGCTTCTTGATAAGGAGCCCTAACGCATGAATATCTATCCACCCATATGGTAAAAATCAATAAGAGAATCAGAAGGTAGATACAAGTTTCAAAAAGCAAAAGAAGCAAAGTGAATAATGGTACGGGGTATCCAGTTAGTGAAGATTATCAGTTTTTACAATTCAGGCAGAAAAATATAAGTATTATGAGTTACTTTCAACAATAACAGAGATCTATACAATTGGCCGCACCCATCTCAATTATGCCCTATGGGAGCTAACAGATATTATTTAAGAGAAATATGGGATATCAGGATCCTATTAGAGTTAGCGTAACCCAAAATAGTGGATGGATTATTAGCATTAGCTAACATTTCCGAAGGATATTGCAAATGTGGTAATAGTTCTCCTTGTGATATAGCTCAATGGTGCACTCTAGAATTGTACGTTTAGATATGAAATACTAAAATATCCAGAAAATTTAGATGATCAGCACAATACTAGAAGAGATGAGTATTTACCTTTGTATGGCTCCTGTCCTTAGTAAAGAGAGAATGTTAGGCAACCCGAAGAGCCAGTGGATGGAGCAAGGGGAGCTAAAAGAAAAAAAATATTTTGTTGAAGTTTTCAGAATAAGGTGATAAACAAAAATATTAGTAGGAGAATAAAAAGAGAGTAAATAAAGTATTATGAGTAAGATGTGATAAATGGGTGATAACGGTAAATCAACATATGACACGATTATAAAGTCTATAGTCAAGTGAAGGAAAAGATAAGAGGTGACAGGCCATGTGTCATGACCCTAACCGATGGGCCGCGACGGGCACCCGGTACCTTACTCAACCGAATAACAACGTAACGCATCTTTCTTATTACATCATCATATACATGTAGCATACGGGCCTAATAGGCCAACATAATCATTTATAAACTCAAAATATAGGCCGACAAGGCCGTACAATCTTTCACGTCACGAAATATGTCTACAAGCCTCTAAGAATACATAAATATCATAAAGGTCGAGACAGAGTCCGGCCATACCAAACAATATACGCCTAACTCATACTAACCAAACAAGCAACTCTGAAGCAAATAGAGCGCCCAACATCTTCTGCTGAGCTGATAGCCTACATGGAGGGCTCTCAACCTGTCTATCGGGACCTGTGGGCATGAAACGCAGCGTGCCAGGCAAAAGGGACGTCAGTACGAATAATGTACTGAGTATGTAAGGCACATAAATAAATACATAAGAGACATAGAAGACATATAAAGTACATGACTCAACCTGTAAGTCTGAACAACTTTGTAAATCATAAATTACTTTTAGCATCACGCGTATGTGTATGAATGCCATGTCGTGCATAGGTACATGTTTCATAACATCATCAGCCTCTGAGGGCATCCCATCAAATCATATCGGCCACTGCGGGCAAAATCATCATCGTATATCAGCTGATCAGGTGGTGGTGCATATATAACGCCATAACCTTTCCCAAATCCCATATACATATATACATACATATATACATGTATATAATGACGTTTGAATCATATTTACATATATATGCATATATAATGACGTTTGAATCATATTTCGGCCACTGTGGGCAACATCATCATATCCCAGCTGATCAGGTGGTGGTGCGTATATAATGCCGTAACCTTTTCCCATATCCCATATCCCATATACATATATTTACATATATACGCGTATATAACGCCATCTGATCATGGGTCAATGCACATGAATGCAGTGAATGAAAAGTATGTCAATAAAATCATTCGGAAGTTCATAAGACCACTTTGCCTCTTGAGCAATATCATAAAGTAACATCTTTTCAAATTTCATATTTTTTTGAGACCCATGAACAGATGATAAAATATTATGACACATGGGAATTAAAGAACATAGATATTTCTATTACTTCTTTGAGTAGAGTCACTTATGGAATTTGTGCATTTGCACGTTTCATTCATATCGTATGGATCATGCCAAAAGAAAGAAGGGATAGCCTTAACATACCTGGAGTAGGGAAAAATCTGTATGATATTCTTGAAAAAGATTGTACCGTACTATCTTAGTATCACAAATCTCACGTGACTAATGTGCTAAAAAAAATCTCGTTGGTTGAAGAAGTCACCTAGGAATTTGTAGTGTAAGAAATCACGTATGAATTTGGTTGAAGATTCTGTAATAACTCCCTTAAAAGTATGCTTGCTTTTGAAATTATTCAGTAAAGAACAAAGACAAGAAGCTTAATAACTTGAAAACGACACTTGATATGGTATAATATGATTTTCAAGAAGTTGGATAAGTCTTGGTGTAAAATTTGGTTGAATTCTTATTAAATATTCCCTGCCTACCTAACATGCACTTCCCGTATTTTCATTTTGGAACTGAAGGAAGTTTATTTCTTTGTCAAATTGAGTTGGCCCACTTTGATGACTAATGTCTCATAATATACTAAATCTTTGCCACCTTTCAAGTACTATATAAGAGTCATAATGTTATATAAATGGGCTGCCACGTTTTCTTTTTCTCAAAATTTATCCAAAATTACTTAATTAGCTTAATTTACTTGGTTAATTTTATCCAAATATATCCTCAATTAATTAGGTAATGTTCCGTTACCCGGTAATTATTCAATTACCCGCAAAATTAAGAATTATTCTTACTTACTTAAAATATTACTTACTTTTCACATACCTTATATACTTACTATTATGGTCATGTGGTACCTCGCATGACACTAGTCCATATTTATCGGGTATTAACGCTCGGCCCGAATTCTATCCCAACATGCCAAACTTGGACGAAAATTCATTTTCTTTGATTTGCTTACCCTCTCACCTTCACGAATTTATTTATAACTTGTTTGAAATAACATAATACTTAAAAACTCAAAAATAATCTCATTCACGAGTGTATATCAATTTACTCATGGTGTATTTTCATGTATGAAAACATGGAGTGTAACATCATTCCCCCTTTTGGAACATTCGTCCTCGAATGTTGACTGATGCACTTATCATTTTCATAACCTATGTCTTCCAAATACTTTAGTAATCTCCTTGCCATCTAGGCGACTATTCTGTGAATAAATCCAAAGGCCAGGGCATTCCCCCCTTTAGGCCTCTTTCTCACACCATGGATTGTGGTCGGAATCCTTCGAACCTCGTAACTGTTGATGTCTTCCATTATGCAGTCTGTACGACTCTGAACTTGTATGCACGCCTATGCGACTCTTCTCTCCTTATTCCCTAGTCTTTAGCCAATATCTAGGCATCATAGAGCTTGATAAGATGTCCCTTTGGGCATATATGAGTATACTGAAGTTCTTCGCTTGGTTCTTTGTTGAATTCACGAATATTGCTATATCTCATTACATAGGTCCGTTTAGCCATCCGTATGAATTTACTCCATAACTCTTACTTTAATTTATCGCTGCTGAGGTCTGCTACTAAATCCCAACTTACTCTAGATTCTTATTCCATATGTATAAATTTAAGTCCTTTAATGTTTCCTCATTACTGCTCATCTTTAGAATGTCGGCCTAATCTCATCTCATACATTATGACTTTTGTCCATCCATTGTTGATTCACCTCAATATTGATCTATTATATACCACTGATAACTTGAAACTCCTTACGTAATACTTTTTCCCTAGGGCTTACATTACATAAAGGAATATTCGAAGTGATTCCCATAATCGTATTTCACAGTGTCTCAATGTGATTCACCTTATAGGGGTATCCTAATTTCGTGTCCCCAACAAAATCTTTTCTCCTTCTCTTCTTTTTTTTTTCAAATTATTATTCAGACGAAGGCCCAAACGCCATCCTTTATCTTTCACAATTATACCCTCATTTTATTACCAGGTCAGCATTCCATTCCTTCTAAATGCTATTATTCTTAGACTCCTTTGAGTTCATTAAGGCTATAGTGAGCTTTGTATAACATAGAGAAACTGTCTACTCTTCTTGTTTTCATGGGCTTAATCCTAAAGGCTTATCCATTCTCGTCACCTTTTACTCGCCTTTCCTTATCCTTACTTATGTTTCCTTAAAATTTTGTCGCCCTACCACACTTCAACTTGTGACCTATACATATCCATTTATACTACTCGCAACCTTTCTTCAACTTTCTTGCACCATAGATTTTCTTATGTTATTCTGGAACGTTAAGCGAGACATCACATCATCTCTGACTCTTCTTTATTCTCTTAATCAGGCTTCTCGATACCTAGACCATAGGCTGGAGGATATGCTACTGACGACGCCGCTATTAATCCTGGATATTGAATCCCCGCGCTTTTAGCCTTCTACCAAAAGTATGGACTATTCACAACCTTCTGCATCTCGTACGTCGTTTACCTTTACCTTACGTACTTTAAAGTTTTGTATCACGTCTTCTATATCCTTCATGACCTTCTTTCCATATAGGTAGAATTCACATCCATAATTTAAAACTCTATTATAATACTTGCACCTCTGGTGCCTAGACAGACCGATGGGAGTTATATACTGAATTCTTATGAGGCTAGTATTTTCTAACCAGCTTTATCGTAGAGTCATTATAGAATATGGTTGTTGTGCTATCTCTTTTGCACCTCAATATTAAGAGTGATTCTGCTATGTTCTCAATCACTAAGTTCATAATTTTCTGGGTTCAATAATCAAACTCCTGATTTACTTAGTTGATGTAACTCTTTAGTTTTCTCTTTCCTCTGGTCAACCTTTATATAGGCTTTAAGCTATCTTCCGATCTGCGGCACATGGTGTTAGTTATTACTTTTAGCCCTTCATGGTGCTATAGGATATGCATGATACAATCCTTTAACAACTTAATCCTTTGTCTGCGACCCGGGCTCATTTCTTTCTTTTAACATATACCAGATTCTTTTATGGCTGTACATGTTGTATGTATAAAACTTCGAAGCCTTACGCGCGTTCATAATGTAACAAACTTTGAACCATTGATCGAATAATCCCCTTTTTCATCTTAGCTTTATTTAAACGTAAGCTATTACGTTTCCTGATCTTTCTACCCCCATGTTGCATCCATATTTAGCTTATCTTAATGCCCACATGTTTGAAATTCCATACAACTCATTTGATCCTAAATATCAGTTCTGATTTTACTCCTTGTTCATTAGCCACTGTAGGTGCCACTTTCTTAGGTAGTGCATACAAAGTTGTTTTGAGACTATTGTCACTCGACCATTTCGTTTTTAGGTCATTGTGCCAAGGTTGAAGCCTTCTTATTTATTTCCTCAGCTAGTCTTTCGTCGTAGTACTTAGGGAAGACCCTCTGACTCTTGTAAAGTTGTAAGCCTATTACATTGTATACTCGACAAACTTTCTGATGTCCTTCCTTGCCTATACTTATCCATAGTTACTTATCTCCATGCCCTTGTTCTTGTAGGGCTTCTTCTAAACTGATATTTTGACTGCCTTTCTAGTGACACTTCCTTTTATCCCCTTAACACTTACACGGTACCTTTAACTACCCCATATCCTATTTGAATATATCTCAAGTATTATAATGACATTACTGTGAGACTAAATTCTCCATGTTGGGGTTTGCGACATTTATCTTCTATGATCTACTGATTTGCCTGTAACTTCTTGTCTAGTTATGATTAGGCTCTTCCTAAATCAACTACTAACTGCTCGTCGGCCCATTCTCACATCCATATTTCGCGTAATCTTTCTTGGGTTACTTCCTTTGTCTTAACTTACCTCACTTACTGGCTCCTTATCTATCAATAATATCCCGGGCAGGAACCCTTACTTTTTTTTCCCTTGACGTCGTGCTTACATAACATTCTAGAATTATAGCATATCTGTAACATCTGGATAGGTGCAATCTCATCCCTTTCTTATTATCTCATTCTTCCTTTATCATTACATATTCCCCCCTTTAGGGGAGTACTAAGACTTGGAGCTATGACGACCTGCCTATAAATGTTTTTCCTCTTCATCTTTGATGTCCTTTCACATCATCAATAACCCTTACTCGCCTTGCAGTAATCTTTCTGCACCAAGGATAACAAAGTTCCTCACTCGCGATGGTGAAATTTAGTATAGCTGGAACATACAGTCCCTTAAGCTGAACTTTGCTCACATTGCTTGTTGTAGGGAATCGTCTTCCTGAATAACCATTCTTTGAGTTTCTCATGAATCGTCCTATGTGGTCCATTCTATTATTGCCGGAAAGCAATATGAAGTTCCCACGATGCCGACCACCATCAAATTACTCAGTCCGTAATTCATGTTTAGTTCATCTTTTCCACTAGTCCATGCTGACTTCAATTACTCTGAGGTCTAACTTTTTCTTCTGAATCACGTTAGCGTTGCAAACATTTTAGTTGAAGTGAGGATATGACTTTATGGCCTATACTATTTTTTTGTCCTAAGGCATATCAATTCTCGTTTCTTTCTTCACTTGACTATAGATTTTGTAACATTGTCATCTTTTGATATACCATTTTCATCCATTCACTTTATTCTAAAAACTTGAACAAGAGATTCTTTTGCTCTTAGCTTCCCTTTGCTCTATCCAATTGCTCTTCAAGTTGCTTAACGTTCTCGCTTTACTAGAGACGCGAGACACACTAAGGTAATATTTATTCCGTCAAGGCTTATAGTGCATGTCTTTGTGGTACTCATATCTGGCTGCACTATTTCAGAGGGCATCATCCGGTGTCTTATAAAGAGATCTATTAGCATATTTGCAATATCGTTCGGAAATGTCAACTGACGCAAACAATTCATCCATCATATCTTCTTATACTACTTCTATTTATCCCCATAGGGCATATCTGGAATGGGTGCGACCAATTGTATATACCTCTGTTACTATTGAATATAACTCAAAAGGATTATGTTCCTCTGCCTCAATTATAAACGTTGTTAGCCTTCATTAATTGGGTGCCTCGTACCCTTCTTCATCTTGCTTCTTTTGCTTGTTGAAACCTGTATTTTTCTTCTTAATCTCTCATTATCTTTTACCATAAAGATGGATAGACATTATTTCCTTAAGGCTTCTTATCAGGAAGCTTGTACCTTTCAGTACACCCATGATCTGCTAAAGAGCTCACATTTACTTATCGTATACATTATACAAAAATCCAATTCCTCTGACTCAGCTTTTCCACAACTACCTCTCTTTCCACTCCTTCTTTCCAGAAGCAGGTATCGTCTTATTATGAATAAAATATAATTTCAGAATTTGAATTCTTATAAGGGAGCTCTACCATACGATCTAGAGTAAGAAGAAAAAGTGATAGTCCCAAATGCCTTGTAGCCTCCTGCTTATAAGTGTGGTGCACGACACACCCATAAACAAGACTCTACTAGACACAGATTGTAGACTCCCTAGGACAGAACGGCTCTGATAGCACTTTTGTTATGACCTAAACCGATGGGCCGCGACGGGCACCCGGTACCTTACTCAACCAAATACCAACATAACACATCTTTCTTATTACATCATCATATAAATGTGACATACGGGCCTAATAGGCCAACATAATCATTTATAAACTCAAAACATAGGCCGACAAGGCCGTACAATCTTTCACGTACACGACATATGTCTACAAGCCTCTAAGAATACATAAATATCATAAAGGTCGAGACAGAGTCCCGCTATACCAAATAATATACGTCTAACTCATACTAACCAAACAAGCAACTCTGAAGCAAATGGAGCGCACCAACATCTTCCGCTAAGCTGATAGCCTACATGGAGGGCTCTCGACCTATCTATCGGGACCTGCAGGCATGAAATGCAGCATCCCAGGCAAAAGGGACGTCAGTACGAATAATGTATTGAGTATGTAAGGCACAAAAATAAATACATAAGAGACATGGAAGACATATAGAGTACATGACTCAACCTGTAAGTCTGAACAATTTTGTAAATCATAAATTACTTTTAGCATCACGCGTATGCGTATGATTGTCATGTCATGCATAGGTATATGTTTCATAACATCATCAGCCTCTGAGGGCATCCCGTCATACCATATCGGCCACTACGGTCAAAATTATCATCGTATACCAGCTGATCAGGTGGTAGTGCGTATATAATGTCATAACCTTTCCCATATCTCACATACTTATATACATATATATATACGCGTATAGAATGCCGTTTGAATCATATTTACATATATATGCGTATATAACGTCGTTTGAATCATATTTCGTCCACTGTGGGCAAAATCATTATCATATCTCAGTTGATCAGGTGGTGGTACGTATATAACGCTGTAACCTTTTCCCATATCCCATATACACATATTTACATATATACGCGTATATAACGCCATATGGTCATGTGTCAATGCACATAAATACAATGCATGAAAAGTACGTCAATAAAATCATTCGGAAGGTCATAAGACCACTTTACCTCTTGAGCAATATCATAAAGTAACATCTTTTCAACATTCGTATTTTTCTGAGACCCATGAACAGATGATAAAATATTATGACACATGGGAATTAAAGAACATAGATATTTCTATTACTTCTATGAGTAGAGTCACTTATGGAATTTTTACATTTGCACGTTTCGTTCATATCGTATAGATCATGCCAAAAGAAAGAAGGGATATCCTTAACATACCTGAAGTGGGGAAAAATCCGTATGATATTCTTGAAAAAGGTTGTACCATACTCTCTTAGTATCACAAAATCCCACGTGACTAATGTGCTAAAAAGAAATCTCGTTGGTTGAAGAAGTCACACAGGAATTTGTAGTGTAAGAAATCACATATGAATTTGGTTGAATATTCTGTAATAGCTCCCGTAAAAGTATGCTTGCTTTTGGAATTATTCAGTAAAGATCAATGACAAGAAGCTTAAAAGTTTGAAAACGACACTTGATATGGTATAATATGATTTTCAAAAATTTGGATAAGTCTTGGTGTAAAATTTGGTTGAATTCTTATTAAATATTCCCTGCCTACCTAACATGCACTTCCCGTATTTTCATTTTGGAACTGAAGGAAGTTTATTTCTTTGTCAAATTGAGTTGGCCCACTTTGATGACTAATGTCTCATAATATACTAAATCTTTGCCACCTTTCAAGCACTAAAGAAGAGTCATAATGTTATTTCTCAAACTTTATCCAAAATTACTTAATTAGCTTAATTTACTTGGTTAATCCTATCCAAATATATCCTCAATTAATTAGCTAATATTTCGTTACCCGATAATTAATAAATTACCCGCAAAATTAAGAATTATTCCTACTTACTTAAAATATTACTTACTTTTCACATACTTTATATACCTTACTATTATGGTCATGTGGTACCTCGCATGACACTAGTCCATAAATATCGGGTATTAACACTCGGTACGAATTCTATCCCAACATGTCAAACTTGGACGAAAATTCCTTTTCTTTGATTTTCTTACCCTCTCACCTTCACGAATTTACTTATAACTTGTTTGAAATAACATAATACTTAAAAACTCGAAAATAATCTCATTCACGAGCTTATATCAATTTACTCATGGTGTATTTTCATGTATGAAAACATGGAATGTAACACCATGAGACAATAATAGAGTATAGGCTAAAGTTCGTATACTCATTTCACGAAATGAGTTAGTGAGTCCAACGTGATTACCAGAAGGCTAAGTTAGACCGCCTGTAGTAACAAAAATTAGTATGGTCTAGTAAACAAGATAAAACCAAACATGAATTAGGGACCGGAGGATTTGATAATGGTTGACATCATGAGAATTTCAGAGATCGTATTCCAACAATGCTAGAATAGACAATAGATGAATAACCTTTAAAGGTCATTTAGGAAGTCGCTTACCTAAAGCAAGCACTCTGAGAAGAGTTAATCTTAAGGGTCTAAGTGTGCCAGTTACACTAGGTGTCACCTTCGTGCGTAACAAATTTAGTTATCCCTGGTACAGAAGGTTTCCATAACGCGATTTAGGTTCATTGATAACGTGAAAACACGCCAAAGATGAAGAGGTAAAACATCTATAGGTAAATCGTCGTAGTACTAAATCTTAGTACTCCCCTAAAGGGGGAAATATGGTGTGATATGGTATTAAGTCGACGTTAAGCGGTTCAGGTAATGATGGAATGATAAAGAAAGAATGTGGTAAAAAGGAGAAAGGGTTGATATTGCATTTATTCAGTTCCTACAGATATGTTGCGATTCCAGAACATTATACAAGCACGACACTGGGGAGAGGCAGTAAAAGTTTCCGGCCAGGATGTTATTGATAAATAAGTGTGAATGGACACTTGATACATCAGGAGCCAATTCAAGCCTAAATCTACTCCGGACCTCCAAAACACATTTCGATCATGCTCCTAAGTCCCAAATCACCTCCCGAAGCTATCCGAGCCCTTTTTTACATAAGTCAACATTCGATTGACTTTTCTAGCCTAAGCTTACTCAAAAGAAACTTAGTATATCATCCCTTTCCAAAACCTCACCGAACCCGAAATCACATATTACAACTGAACAAGACAATAAGAAGCAAAAATGGGGGAAACGGAGTGGTAACTCATAAAATGACCGGCCGGGTCATTACAATATGGAGGTAATTTTCATACATTTTACTTAATGTTTTATAATTTGTACTTATGGGGTTGTAATCTTTTAGAATCTTGATCTTTTATGTTTTTTCCTTTTACGTCATTGCTCTTAGGACAGGTTTGAGGCTAATAAACATGTGGTCTTTTCTTAGTACTATATTTCACGTATTTTTATTAAAAAAATTACATTTCTTAGAACGAATGCTTAAGGTAGATATAGGGATTAATATCGATACCTTTACTTTACGTATCAACTACAAGAAATTATGTATTTTTATCCTTATTCACGTCTGAATACAATAATGTAAATGAGTTATTTTATGTTTGATTTGAGATGACCTTACATATTCCTTCTGTCAAAAATATTACTCCATAAAGATATAAAAAGAATTAAAATTGATTATACACAATGGAAAGAAAAAGGAGTTGTGCAAGATCAAAAGTCTCTAGTATAAAAGAAATATTAATATTTGTGTTATTAATATTTATGATAACTAATTATGAACATCAGTTAATTAAGAAGATTTTTATATTTTTTTCTCTGTAAAATGAGAGTTAACTTTCCTTGCTAAATTGAGATGATCGTTCTTTATGAATTCTGTTATTATAAATTACAAAAGGGTGTGCCATACTCTTATATTGCACTTTGCTCGATAGTTTGGGGCACAAGTAGCTCCGTATGATGTATTAGGACTTGTGTGCAAAATTTGAGTTTATTGCGAGTTGATTAGATATGTTTCGGCCTGAGTTTTTGAAAGTCGAAAGTTCGAAAGTTCATTAAGTTTGCTTTGTGTAGCATTTCGTCGTTTCGATATTATGATGCGTGATTTGAGCCTTGGATTAGGTTTGTATTTTGTTATGGGACTTGGTGATATGTTCGTATAGGGTCCTCAGGGGCTCGGGTGAGTTTCAGATAGGTTTGGGTTGTGTTGCGCTCGTTTTTCTTATGTTTCGATGTCGTTTTATCAAGCATAAATGGTACCACATTAAGCAAATGATCTCCGATTTCTTTTTTGATTGAAGCATTAGATTCGTATCGTAATTACGGAGGCATAGTAAAATGAATCGTCGAATTTGGATATTGTATGAGGAGTTTATGGTTATTTTACTAAGAATTGGGTTGCTAAAGTTTATTGGATTAATTACAAAATTGGCATTGACTTCATATTTAAAAATCTGTAGGATTTTCAAATATTGAAACCAACATATCACCTTCATTATAAGGTCAAATGGAGTGATTCAAAATCCTAACTTGACTAAAATTACACAAGGAATCTATGGAAGGCATCAAAAGCGAGTTTGGAGATTGTTTAATATGAGAAACGAGGTAAACAGTTGGGCAAAAATACTTAATATCGAAGGTTTATTCATTTGGTCATATTTTGAGTTGGGGAGCGCAGATTTGGATAACTTTTGGAGGCAATTTTCACCATATGGATTGCAGTAAGTGTTCTATACTCGATTTTGGTTATATTTCATGAATTCATCCTCGTTTTCGGCATTTGATTGATGATTTAAAGTGAAATTTGAGGGTTTTGTCTAAAAATTTTAAAAAGTGAATTTGTGAGTTTTGAACATCGATTCGGAGTTGGATTCTAGTGAAACTAGTATGGTTGGACTCGTAATTGAATGAGTTATCGGATTTTATAAGTTTTGTCGGGTTCTAAGGCAGTTTGACTTTTTGGTCAATTTTGGGATTTTTTGATTAAAGATTTGACCTTTATCAATTAGGTTTGTTTCCTTTGGAATTATTTGATATATTTGAGTTGCTTAAAGCTAGTTTCTAGTTGTTCGAAGGTCGGTACGTGCGGGAAGGAATTTTTGGAGCATCGTTTGGTTTTCTAGGTATTGGATTTGGCTTGTTCGAGGTATGTAAGACTTCTAAGCTTGGTGCTGAGGTTATGAAACCACAAATTATGTGCTATGTGATTGTTATTGAGGAGACACACTTGCTAGGTGATGGGTGTGTAGGCATGCACTGTGTGAATTGTGACTCCGTTATTTCTATGGTACTGCGTAGTTACCTGATCTTACCGTAACCATGAAATTTTTACATACTTGAGCTATTGAGCTGTGATCCATATTAGAAACCATGTCTAGGCTACATGCTTATCCTGTTGGGACCCACTGAGGTAATTTTTTTTGTTGACTTATATACTTTTATTGTTTTATATACTCAGTCATATGCATATCATATCTCAGTCTCTATTACCATTTATTGACATATCAGATCATCATTTTGGGCTTGTTTTATGGCATTGTGAGCTTGAGAGACTAGAGAGATTGATGACTGAGTGAGACCGAGGGCCTGATTATGAGTGACATTTATGATATCGAGCTGCACATCGTAGCAGTTATATTGATTTATGATAGCGCTTGGGGTGAAGGAGCCCCTTCGAGGTCTGCACACACCTTAGTGAGCGCGGTTGATTATATTGAGGGATGGATCTTCCCTGGACATGGATCTTATCCAAAGAATTTATATAGTTAGGGATGTATCTTCCCTATGGGCAGGATTTGGCCCTACTCAGTACTGAGTGACTGATGGTCAGTTGATGTATAAATTTTAGGATGGATCTTCATTGGGCCGGATTGGCCATATACAATACTGAGTGATTGATCATGATGAGTGGAAAGTGTGAGATAGTGAGATTGAGTACTCTAAGATACTCTAAGATACAATCCGGATTGGGCCGGATTGGCCATATACATTGCATTGTCATGCAGACATAACATACATACATAGATATGCATTTTTTCATGTTGTACGGTATCATGTCATTCATGACTTCTCACAAATATTGACATATGGGAAGAGAGAGGTATTTTACACTTTCTATCTTGAAAGAAAAATGAAACATCTTATTCACTGCTAAAAGGATTTTTGGGAAAAATTATAGTTTTCAAAAATACTTGTATTTTTGACGATTTCTGTAAAGGATTTGGGTTTTCACTGATATACTTGAAAATTAGAATTATTTGTTGGGAAACTATTAGAAAGATGAGCCTTTTATCTCTAGGTTACTTCTTTCATTACTTGCTTTACGTTGTTATGAATTGTTGTTGTCTATTGGTGTTGAACCCTACCTTTGTTCCAGCTCGTCACTACATTCAACCTAAGGTTAGGTTTGTTACTTATTGAGTACATGGGGTCGATTGTACTCATACTATACTTCTACACCTTGCGTGAAAATGTTGGCTGCTCATTTTGCTGTGATCGATGGGAGTTGGAATTGAAGATGTACATGCGTTCCAGTTATAGTGCCTTTTGTTCATGGTAGCCTTAGATTAGTAAAATATGTTTATGTACTTTTTGGACATATGATATATTTATTTCATGCCAGTTTTGTAAATTTTAATCTTAGAAGCTCATGATTTGTACTACCAGTCCTTGGGGAATGTATAAGATTCAAATAATTTCTTTTACTTAATTGTTTTATTAATATCATTAGAATTGGATAGTTGTTAATTCTATTACTTAGCGGTTGGGTTAGGTGCCATCACGACCATTTAGTTTTTGGTTCGTGACTAGTTGGTATCAGAGCTCTAGGTTCATAGGTTCTACAAGTCATGAGCAAGTGTCTAGAGAGTCTTGCGGATCGGTACGATGACGTCCATACCTATCTTCGAGAGGCTACCAGGGCATTTAGGATAAACTTCCCATCTTTCTTTCCTTATCATGCGTCATTGATTCAGCTTGAAGCATAACACTTTGAATTCATTACACACATTCATGTACGCATGTGAGCGCTCGGTATCAGTTGTCCATCGACGACTTGTAATTCCATGAATGAGGTGCGAGATGTGATTTCCGTGTGCTGATCATGGGCCACTCTAGAGAACTTGATGCCGGTTTTGACTACAGCTTGAGAACGTGGATTTTGGTTGTGTGAGCATGTGATTTTGGACTTATAAGTTCGGTAGTATCCCTATTAGTGGAGTTTGTGGGTCAATAAATGGGTGGGTGGCTATATGATGAATATGATGTAACCACGGGATGTGTACAGATGGATTGAATGTGACGGGAAAAGTTTGCTTGAGATGTAAAAAGGACTATTAGGTGCTTGATTTCTGTCTTGATATGATGTATAAACTCGAGTAATGAGTGTATTGGAGGATCTTTCATGTTGTTTAACGGTGGAACGAATTAGGTTCTAATGCCTTGTTAGTGAGTTCAGACTCAGGAAGTTTAAGTGATTGCATAGTAGTTGTGGTTGTGAAAGGGTACAAAGAGATGTTAGTTTGAGGCTAAGTGGGTGGGTTATAACATACGAGGTGATCTACAAATGTGTGATTTTTATGATGTCGTGTGGAGGCTTTCTTTTCTACCAGCGGGTTATATTTGTGAGATTTGAGTTTGGATTGGTTGTAATAATTGACCTAACTATCACGAGGATGAATGTGAGATTTGCAGATGATTTGAGGTATTAGATGGTTTGTGTTACATGAGCTTATGAAGGATTTAGTTGAATGTCACTATAGTATTATGGAAATAATGGGGTATGGTTATTGTGAGTTATAAGTTGTTTTATTCCATGGATTTGAGCCAAGTGGGGGAGTCTGCTATCGATGATTGGATTACGCGATTATGTGTTGTAATGGTTTCAGTTTGTGGTATATTTGTGAATCTGTTAAGACTTGCAAAGCTTAAGATCAAGGATGACTCGAGTAAGGGAATATTTGGATACAGGTTGTATTACACTATATAGGTATATGAAAATCATGGAATGATTGAGTTATTATTCATAAAGGATGTAGTATGCACAGAGTAGGAATTTGCTTGGTTGCGTTAAGGTAGGGTTACTTCTTTGGGTGTTGTCGTGCTAATGGGGCACAGGTCGTTCCGCCCGTTTGGGCAGTGCAATTGAGATTTTAGTGGAGTGGATGACTGTAGAGAATGATTCTAATGGATTCAAGATTTGTATGTAGCAATTGAGAATTTTTAGGATTTGTGTATGGCTAGAAACGGAGATTTACATTGGATGGTGTCGAGACTAGCGACATTTCTATATCCTTATGGATTCTACATTTCAGTATAAGGAAGGTGAAGAAAATGACATTAGATTCGCAGAAGGTCTCTTCAGAATGGGTATCTCGACTGTGGTACTTCTGGGGTACTTAAGAAGAAATTCAGCGGCTTATGGGCCTTAGGGTGGTGTGGTTCTATGTTAGAGTTCATGGGGTGAGTTTTGGTTAAGGATCATGGTGTTCTAGCAAGGAGAAGTATCAATTTGAAGTCAATTCGGAAGGAACTCGGAGAAATAGGACAGTTTAGTAGTATATTGGATCAGCACCGTAATGGATATGATCGGTTCTTTGGGTACTTATGATGTAGTGAGTTTCTACAGGTGTTTTGTGGTTATACTCTTGGGTTTTGGTGACCTGCGTGACTTGGTTTAAGTTAGAGAGATTCGGTTTTAATGGTTTAGTTATGTGCAAATGGGTTTCAGAGAGTTCTCGATGGTTTCTACCACGGTTTGAGATGGATATTTCCTACTAGCGAGAGGAGCATATTGCATAGTGTGATTTTCTCTTGGGTGAGATCAAATAGAAGGTTTCTGACTGACCAGGTAGGTATTCTGCTTGTGACTTAGAAATGATTATGAGATTCTCGTACTTTCGTATAATGGCATGATAGATGCGATGTGTTGTGTATGTCACTCCCACTTTTCCCCCCCATTTTTGATGGGGAAGAGGTCCGAGTTTCGACATTCATGGGGTGTAATGACTCATTTACTTTTGGGAATTGGGTATTTGAAGAGTCACCACCTAACGGATTATGGTGCGTTAGGGCACCTAGAATGATTAACTATTCGGTTGGTTTGCATTACCAATGATTAGGGTAAGGGCTCGAAGTAACCTCGAGGGGATGGTTTTAGGCACCCTTCTTGGTCCACAACTGTGGGTCTCGGAAGAACTTATATTCACAAATTAGTCCATATAAAAAGTTGAATAAATTAATTGCATGTAAAGCACATTGGATAATTCAAGTAGTAAGATAAAGGTTTGAACAAGTTGTAAAACAGTGGTTTAAATAAAGAAAGGATTTAGTAAAGGGGGGTCCTAGGTTGGTTATCCTATAGGATCACCCCACGCAATATTCGGTAAACACTTCTCAACGAGGGGCTACATATGACATTAACACGTAGTCATCATATCCCATGTCTACCTTTCACATCCCCTTATTGGTCATGCAAAGCGAGTGTTTGGTCAATGATTCCTATTGCGTGCTATTACACGTCCCTCCTTAATGGTCCTGAAGGGAGTAAGGACCTTTACCTATAGGTAGTTCTGGACGTACCCCTAAGGTTTAGAAAGGTGAAAATTCTAAGGCGACAGTCAAAAACATTTAGGACCTTCACACATAATGGGAACAATTAAGAGGCTCAGGGTTTCCTCCTCAAACAAACACACAAGCAGCACGACTCAAGCACAGTTAAGGTCTTTTATTAATCAATGTCCTAAAGCACGATATCTAAGTGAATATGCAAAAATAGACAAAACCCTTTTTAGATTCAAGAGTTATATCCTAGTAGTTGCCTAGGGACTCTTTTAAAAGCCTGTAAGGATCAGAAAACGTTAGGCGATAGAGACAGTTTCAGAGAATGCATTTCTGAAAACTCGCTAAAGGCTTTCCTATACGCAGAATACTGGTGTCTAGATTAATGCAGAAACAAACAGATTTTGAAATAGACTCCTTCAATACTTATAGGCATGATATCTAATGAGATTGAGGCAGTTTGAAAGAACTTTTTTCAGGAAATGCTTAATACTTAATAAAACCAATTCAGAAATGAACTAGGCGTAATCAAGTTGATTTATTTAGACTAAATTAGATTAACAGACAGAATTGTGAGTAGGACTCCCTATAGGCATGATATCTAGGCGTATTACTGATTGTTAACGATTTGCGGGCCTGGAAACACACAAAAATAATTGTTATACTAAATCTGAATTAGGTCCTATAGGCATGGCGCCTATTATTAAACTGATTTTAAGACATGATTGTTTGGAACCTATAAGCATGGTTTCTAAACATGACAGAATGTAAAACCTTATAGACATGGTTTCTACTTGACGAGCAAACAAACTTATAAGTGAAATCATATGGACATGATTTCTATTAGGCAAAGCAATCAGATTAAAGAATAAAACCTATGAGCATGTTTTCTATTGAGTAGAGCAAACAAACTTTTAAAAATAAAGTCATAAGAGTAGGATTTCTACCCGTATTACCCTAGAAAGTATGCATCTACCCACCATTTTTTACTAAATACCCCAGTATATGTTTACAAATTATTACAGGTCAATGAATGAATGACATAAGTAAAATAGAAAATCAAGAAGCTATTCTATAGGGAGCCTTCAATTAGGCCCAGGTTTCCCAAAGCCTCCAATGGCATCATATGCCTTAGTTTCATAGACAAGTCAGAGTCTAGGTGCATCAAAGTTCCCTAAGGATCTCAAGGATCGCGGGCAGTGCTTACACCTAGACTTAGTAACCAAAGATTGAACAAGTGCATCGTGGAAAGGCCAAACTCAGTATACCAGAGTTTAGAGGGTTCTCAAAAGGATCCAAAGGCAGTACACATACTAGAGGGAACATAACTTATTGACTAAGAGTAGAGTGAAAAGTGATGGACACAAGTTGAAAGGCTTTAGTAAGAAACTATACTTAATAAAGTCCTTTT
Organism: Nicotiana sylvestris; assembly: GCF_000393655.2. NCBI lineage: Eukaryota > Viridiplantae > Streptophyta > Magnoliopsida > Solanales > Solanaceae > Nicotiana > Nicotiana sylvestris. The sequence goes on from NC_091061.1 coordinate 116,867,064, forward strand.
TGAAAGTAATTCAGTTAAAGCAACAAAGTTTGTTTGAAAAAAAGAGATTGGAGTAGTTAACAAATACCAAATACCTTAGGATAGGTTCATACACAGATAGTTCACAGAACCAAGTAAACTCAGTAGTCATACACAGGGGTCTAAGGGTGTTTGGGACACATAAAACATTTGACTACAAACACATACCCTAACAAAGGGTCTAGGACTTGTTTAGACATGCTCAGAAATAGCTGACACTAGCATACTCACACAACCGGACATGAAGAATACAACCACATAGAGGGGTGATAGGGATTTGGGGATTCATGGGATATAGGATGGTGAGTACACAACAAATAAGAGATAATTGGTGAGACATGCTCAGAAACACACATAAAGGGGAATATACTGATCTAAGGGAAGGGGAAGGCATAGTAACATGTTGATAATGTAACCCTTAACTACAAGTTTCACAACAGAACCACAAATAGAAGCAAACCAAAAACAAGAGAAACTGAAACAATAGGAGAAACATGTTGTTGTTCGAACTTTGAATTGAAACTAGGACATACCAGTAAAGAGGAGAGTAAGAAGAATGAAAGAACAAGAGAGTACAAATGGTTAGCCTTGGCTTGCAGCCTGCTAACAGTAGCAAATAACACAAGAGAGCAGAGAATTTTAGTATGAGAGATAGTTTTTTTCAAAATCAAGTGTTCGTGTGCCTCTGTTAATGAAAGACTAGAGTATTTATAGTTTGAAAACAGGTAGTAAATGCGGTAAGAATCATAGTAGCATAATAATTAAGGAACTCGGAATTAGTCAGTTAGAAATCAAGGCATGTACTCCCTTAAGTTAAGGGAATCAATTCAAATAGTAAGAACCAGTATCATATAATGCAAGAAAAATCAGTACATGACTAATAAGGAAAGAATCAAGGTTCAGTAAGCATAGGGTAGCCAATTAGGACAAAGTTCAGAAAACTCCAACTAAGGAATGATTCAGTAAGAATAAATTACCACAGCAAATAAGGTAATGGAATCAATCAATTTAAATAGACGAGGTAGAATTTTAGGGTTTTAAAAGAAAATCTTTCAATCAAACCATCAAATAAAGAAATCAGAATCAATCAAGAGGGAGTCATGATTCTATACTTTTAACATATAAATAGAGAAGAACAAACTGACGTAGCAAACAGGTAAGGTCAGCAATATCGATAGAAAGAGGCAAGTTTTGAACAATCAAGATGAATACAATCACATAGAGGTGATATAAGTAGGCTAAGGACTCAGGAAAAACCCACTCAAAGCATGGTAACCACAGAAACTTAGCAAAAGTCGAGTAGTCATGCTAACACACAGAAACAAAACAAAGAAGATCTAAAAATTAGGGCTTTTAATAGAGACGAGTTGAAAGAGCAGTAAGAACATAGAACCAGTCAAGATATGCAAGGATAGATGTTTCAAACATATAGAATTAGTTTAAACAAAGAGTAGAAGAAGTTCCGGAAAAACCCTAATTTTTAAAAAGAGAGTAAAACAGCTTAAAGTTGATGATTTTTCAAAAGAAGTTTGAGAATTGGGTAGAACATAAAAGAAACATGCTTTAAGAGTTTAAAAATGGACCAGATCTAGGATATACAAATGAAAGTTAGGGTTTCAAAGGAAACCCAAGTAGAGATAGAAGAACCTGCTTAGAACTTCATAGATCGTAATAAATATGGTGTGATTTTGCCCAAAATCACACTGGAGAAGCCATGAACAACCAAAACAGCAACCCTAAATACAAGTCGGCATGGCCCAGGGCCTTTGAAGGCCTTAGATTTGATGAGCAAGGCGATGGAGGAACTATTACAGGCCTAGGGTTGAAAGGTGGTCGCCGGAGATGACCGGAGAGGGAGGCGGAGGTTGAAGAAGGCTAGGGTTAAGTTAAGAGAAGAGAGAGGACGAGAGCATCTGAAGGCGGCGAGTTTGGAAAATGACCTAGGTTAGGGGGTAATTTAGAATTAAAAAGGAAAGAATGGATGAGGGCCGTTGATCGTTTAGATCAACGGCCAAGATTTAAGATGGCTTTGGGTTAGGTAGGGGTAATTGAGGCCTGGGTTGGATATTTTAATCCGAAATTAGGCTGAGATTGGGTTAAAATTAGGCTAAAATTGAAAGCCTGATCTGGCTATGATTTAAATAGCCACTTTATAAAATTTGATTTATAATAAATAATAAATAGTTTTCTGAAAATAATTTCCTATACCAAAATTATTTAAAATATATAATTATCATTTTAAAAATATATGGACCAATTTTACGCACATAAAAATGTAATTATGCTTTAAACGGGCTAACATTTCAATTATATGCAATTTAGCTTAAAAAATACTAAATTTAATTATAAAAATGCATAAAAAATATATCAACCATATTTTGGTATAAGTATAGAAATTAAATGAATAAATCATCATAACAATAATTTGGAAAATAATTATTGGGGATTTATGAATAAAAGGGGAGAAAATAAATCAATGTAAACCCTTAAAATTATGGGAAAAATTATAAAACCTTATGCATGCTTATATATTCATATATATGCTATTTTGAAGGTATTTATATATATTAAAAATATATAGAGAAAAATTGGGTATCAACAGTGTAGGATTTACATTTGCATGTGCAAGTCACGATTTAGTTTTGAAAGGGAGGTCTTGAATTCTTAGACAACATGGACGGTTTCCAATGTTTAGGTGAATGCCATAACTTTTTGGTATTTCCTGAATAGAGTGTGCATTTCCGAAGGTGCACTATCTTTAGATGCTTCATTGGTATTACGATACTCGCTTAGTTGATCGATTGCTGATATTTAGATTTTGCTATGTGGCATGGAAGAAAATTATGGAAGTATGATGGTCGCGTGTGAGAGATGTGTTAAATATTTAGGCAGTGGAGTTGGGATCAGATTTGGCAGTTCGTGTGTTCTATGAATTTGGAGATCGGAATTTCTAAGAAACAGATTGTTTCGTGGTTGTAGACTGTGAAGATGTGGCCAAAGTTAGACAGATGATAGTATGCTTTGTGGTTCAGTCATTATGGACTTTCGGAGGGTTATGTATCTATTTTTGGGTGGCTAGAGTTGATTTAGGTTCAATTGGTAGGCCCAATGAGGATGTGTGTTCTACACCGGGTCAAATTGGTTGACTCCATACTGTTGTTGTTAAGGGATGTGGCATTAGGTTAGACTTGAGCTTATTCGTGTTCTGAGATGCTATATGAGTCACCATTCTATGCTACAAGGAGTTTTGATTTGTTGGTTATATATACACATGGTGCGGTTCTATTTGAGCCTTATGGCGGAATTTGAGTAAGATGGGTATTTGGATGTTGAATGATTGATTGCGCAATAATTATGTTCATTCCAGACTATGGTATTGAGTTATTTTCTTCAGTGGTTATGGTCATGCACTATGGTACTAGACGTCAAATTGCACGTGGTTGTTGAGTTTGAGCATTGTGACTTGAGGTATTTCATGTAGACCAGTGTTTGGATGGGGTCGTGCATTGCAGCGAAGTTATGTTTGTATATGATCCTTTGTGTTAGATTCATGTGTTTTAGTTCTATGGTGTGTGATAGGTTCTTAGCATTGTGTTGTGGTGGTAATTGTTGAGCTTGCGGGATGGTTCTCTCATTGGAGTCATTTTCTATGTTTGAGTACGTTTGAATTGTTGCATATTAGTGCACAGATTGCACGGTTTGTGGCTTTGGGTAGTATTGGTGAGGCATGCCAGTAGAGTAGCTTGTATTTGATAAAATGAGGTCATCATACCCAGAATGGGTGCTATCAGATTTGATTGCGGTATATTCGAAAGGTTAATGTCGCTGATCGCCTTAGAAATTGGCTATAGTTCTTGTCGAAGAATAGAGAGTTCCATGACTTGTTGATCTGATGAATGGTTATAAGTTTCTACGTGTTTCTTTCATCATCTGAAGTACACAAAGGCTTTGGAATGAGGTTTTGTTTGACATGAGGTTTATTACCGGTATTGGGTTGCTTTAAGTAGCTATTGTGATCAGAAATTTTGCTACGAGTATGCGAGTCGTGTGGTATGTCGGGTGATTAATTCTTGGGTTGTGGTTATGTCACGACCCAATACCCATTAGTCGTGATGGCACCTAACCCAACCCGCTAGGTAAGCTAATTAATAACTACCAAATTCCAATAACATTAACAAGGCAATTAAACAAAATAAATCATCTGGATCTATTGCATTTTCCAAGGACTGCTAGTACAAATCATGAGCTTCTAAGAATAGAGTTTACAAAGTTGATATGAAATAAATACACCTTCTGTTTGAAAGTACATAAACATAGTTTTATAATCTAAGGCTACCATGAACAAGAGGCAGCTACCACAGGAACACGGGTACATCTTCCAATCTAGCTCCCGTTGAATATAGCAACATCGGCATCGAAATCTGCACGCAATGTGCAGGAAGTGTAGTGTGAGCACAACCGACCCCATGTACTCAATAAGTAACAAACCTAACTTTAGGTTGAAAGTAGTGATGAGCTGGAACATAGGTCGGGTCCAACACCAATAACTAATACCAGTTCATAACAACGTAGAGCATACAAATAAGGGAGTAACTCAAAAATAAAATGCTCGGCTTTTTTTCACAATTTTTTTTCCAACAATAGTTCCGCTTTTTAAGAATATCAGTGAAAACTCAAATTCTCTTCCAAAATCGTCGTAAAATATGAGATAGTTGAAAATTGTAAATCCTTCTAAAAATCCTTTTTCACAATAAATAAGATGTTTCAACTTCTTTCCAGATAGCAAGTGTGAGATACCTCTCTATGACCGCATATCAATGTGTGTAAAAAAGTCATGAATGACGTGATACCGTAGAGCATGAGGAAAAATGTGTCTCTATGCATGTATGTCATATATGCATGCCGATGCCATGTATCTCAGAGATGAATGATATACTCACACTCTCAAAGTGCTCAATCTCACTATCTTACACGTTCCACTCATCATGCTCAACCACTCGGTACTGTATATGGCCTAGGAAAATCCACCTCGAATCATATACAACGCTGACTATAAGTCACCCAGTACCAAGAAAAAAAGGGCAATCCAACCCTGTGGAGAAATCCATCTCCAGATATAAAGTACTTCGGAGAAATGCATGTCCAGGGAAATCCATCCCTCAAAAATATCATTCGCGCTCACTAGGGGAGTGTACAGACTCCGGAGCGGCTCCTGCAGCCCAAGCGCTATCATAATCAGCAATATAATCGATGCGGCGTGCAGCCCAATCCCATAATTGTCACTCATAATCATGCTCTCAGTCTCACTCAGTCATCAATCTCCCTATTCTCACCCACGGGATGACAATGTCATGGAAGTCAACCCGGAACAACGATATGATGTATCAATAAATAACAACTGAGATTGAGATATGATTTGAATGCATGAATATGATTGAGTGCGAAATATCAATGAAATCAGTAAGATGACAGAAGGCAACGACCACTATGGGTCCTAACAATATCAGCATAAAGCCTAAACATGATATCTAGCATGATTGATAGCTCAGTTATTTTATTACATGGTGAAAATACAGATATCAACAAAATAGGGCTACTGTACAATTCCATGAAAATAATGGAATCACAATTCACAGGGTGCACACCCACACTCCCGTCACCTAGCATGTGCGACACCTCAATATCAATCACACAACACGTAATTTGGGCTTTCATACCCTCAACACTAAGTTTAGAAGAGTTACTTATCTTAAACAAGCCAATTCCAGGTGTGCAGCAGGCCCAGCGATGCTCCCACAATGCCATATCATGTGTAGTGACATGAGAACGGCTCAAAACTAGCTAATAACAACTCAAATACATCAGATAAATCCCAAGGAAACCATTACAAATGATAAAGATCGAATCCAAAGGGCAAATATCGCACCCGGTCCCGCACCTCGGAACCCGACAAAACTCACAAAATCCAACAACCCATTCGATTATAAGTCCAACCATACTAGTTTCACCCAATTGCAAATCCAATTCGATGTTCAAAACTCAAAAATTCATATTATGAAACTCTAGGCCAAAATCCCCAATTTCACTTTAAAATTAATCAACCAATTGCCAAAAATGAAGATAGATTCATGAAATATACCCAAAAATGAGTAGAGAACACTTACCCTAATTCATATGGTGAAAATTTCTTCAAGAATCACCTCAATCCGAGCTCCATAGCTCCCAATATGTAAAAATCGTTGAAACCCTCGAAATCGAGTACTTTATAATCACTGGGCGAATCAAATGAATTGTGATCGTGGAAGCAACCTCGCGATCGAGAAGAAGAAAATGCACTGCCCCCTGAAAATGTACTACGTGATCGCAAACAAAGGACCGTGAATACGAAGAATAAGCAGACACTGCCTAGCTAAGTCAAACACTCTAGCGAACGCGTGAAGGCTTACGCGAATGCGATGCTCAAATTGCAGCTGTTGATACCCAATTTTTTCCTATATATTTTTAATATTCATAAATACCTTCAAAAAAGCATATACATGCGTATATAAGCATGCACAAGGTTTTTACAATTTTTTTCCATAATTTTAAGGATTTAAATTGATTTATTTCCTTCCCTTTTATTCATAAAATCTCCAACAGTTATTTCCAAATTATTGTTATGGTGATTTAGCCATTTAATTTCTATATTTATGCCAAAATATGGTTAATATATTTTTATGCATTTTTTATAATTGCATTTGGTATTTTTAAGCTAAATTGCATATAATTGCAATATTAGCCTATTTAATGTATAATTATATTTTATATGCGTAAAATTGGTCACCATATTTTAAAGTGTTAAATATATATTTTAAATCATTTTGGTACATGAAATTAGTTTCCAAAAATTATTTATTATTTATTGTAAATTAAATAGGGAAAATTGACTATTCAAATTATAGCCAGATTTACATTTCAATTACAGCCTAAATTGAACCCAACCCCAGCCTAATTTCCTATTAAAATACCCGACCCAGACCCTAACCCTAGCCTCATTTCCAAATTCTGCCGCCTCTGTATTCTTTCATCTCTCAACCACTCAACCTAACCCTAGCTCATCTTCAACCGCCGCCTCCTTCTCCGGTCTTATCTGGTGACCATGCTCCTCTATTGCCATGCTTATCTTCTCTAAGGCCTTAAAGGGCCCTGGGCCACGCCGACTTGTATCTAAGGTTTGCTGTTTGGGCTGTTCTTGGTTACGCCGGTGTGATTTCGAGCAAGATCACATTGTATTTGTTACGATCTTCGAGTTTCTAAACAGTTTCTTTCATCTCTACTTGCTTTTGAAACCCTAACTTTTTTCTTACAACTCCTAGATCTTTACGATTTTTTAACGATTTGGGTCCGTTCTTTTGATGTTTTACACTGTTCTTGAATCACTTTTACAAAAATCATCGATTTTAAGTATTTTTTACCTTCTTCTCTAACTAGGGTTTTTCGGAAGTTCTTCTACACTTTGTTTAAATCAATTCTTCATGTTTTAACTTCTATCCTTTGCATATCCCGACTGATTCTATGTTTTTACTGCTTTTTCAACTCGCCTATGTTAGAATCCCTAATATTTCTAGATTTTTTTTGTTTGATTCTGTGTGTTACATGACTACTCGATTCTTGTTAAGTTTTTGTGGTTACCTTACTTCGAATATGTTCTTTCTGAGTTCTTAGCCTAACTTATACCACCTCTATGTGATTATGTACATCTTGATTGTTCAAGACTTGCCACTTTCTATCGATATTGTTGATCCTTCCTGTTTGCTACATTGGTTGCTCTTACTCTATTTATATGTTGAGTATTGAATCATAGTTCCCTCTTGATTGATTCTGGATTCCTTATTTTATGATTTGATTGAAATATCTTCTTTTAAACCCTAAATTTCTACCTCGTTTGTTTAAATTAATTGATTCTCCTACCTTATTTGCTATGGTACTTTATTCTTACTGAACCATTTCCTTAATGGGAGTTTTCTGAACTTACCCCTAATTGTCTACCCTATACTTACTGAATTTGAATCTCTCTTTATTAGTCGTACACTGATTTTTTTCCTTATTTATCACTTGTTCTTACCGTTCAAGTTCATTCCCTTAACTTAAGGGGAGTACTCACCTTGATTTCCTCATGACTGACTGATTCTGAGTTCCTTAATTACTAATGGAATTTGATTTTTACCTTATTTGCTATCTGCTTTCAAACTATAAATACCTTAGTCTTTCATTAACACAGCACACGAACACTCTTGCTTCAAAAGTTATCTCTCACACTTAAAACTCGCTGCTCTCTTTTGTGCTACTTGCTACTGCTCTAAGTTAGCCAGCGGCAAGCCAAGGCTAACCATTGTGTTCTCCTGTTCTTTCACTTTGCTTACTATCCTCTTTACTGGTATGTTCTAGTTTCAATTCAAAGTTCCAACAACAATATGATACTCTTATTGTTTCAATTCATCTTGTTTCTAGTTTGCTTCTATTTATGGTTTTGTTGTGAAACTTGTAGTTGATGTTTACATTATTATGTACTCCCTTCCCTTAAGATCAGTATATTACCTCTCTGTGTGTTTCTGAGCATGTCTATACCAATTATCACTTACTTGTTATGTGCTTGCTATCATATGTTTCATGAATCCCCAAATCTCTATCACCCTTGTATATGAGTTTGTTATTTTGTCTGGTTTTGTGACTATGTCTGGTCAGCTGCTTCTGAGCATGTCTACACCAATTCCTAAATTTTTGCTTAATTATGTATCCTATGTATCCCCAAACCCCTTGACCCCTGTTTGTGACTACTAAACCTGCCTTGGTGCTGTGACTCCTGGCTGTGTATGAACCTGTCCTAAGGTGTTGTGTTTGGACTTCTGTTCATTTCTTCAATCTCTTTTCAAACAGTCTCTATGTTTTACTAAGAGGGGTGCCTAGCACCTTCCCCTCGAGGTTATTTCGAGACCTTACCATAAATCTCTGGTAATGAAAACAAATCCAAGAGTTAATCACTCTAGGTGCCCTAACACACCTTAACTCCTTAGGTGGCGACTCTTCAAATACCAAATTTCCAAAAGGAAATGAGTAATCACACCCCATGGAATGTCGAAACCCGGACCTCTCTCTGCGAGGAGGGAAAAAAGGGGGCGCGACAGCATGGCTTCTCTGCTAGGGATATTTTTAGGCTAATAACATAACCAACTTATCTTTTTAGTCCAAGCATGCTTTATCACGTACCCCTCTCCCTTTATTAGAATTTAACTGCCTATTTTAAGCACTTATGTTTCTTTTATTCATGAAACTGACTCGCCTCTTTGTTTTCTTTCCCTGTAACTGTCTTTCCATTAGTTAAATATTGTATTTATCTTTCTTCCTACGTGCAAATACTTGACTACATGTTATTAATTGCTGCATAAATCATGCAGCACATCATATTCCACTCGTGCATATCAAATCATATAGCAACGCTTTAATGAGTGGTTGTGGTCTTCCTATTTACTACCCTTAAATTCGGAAAGGCTTATTTTTGGTAAAACCAGTCGATCAGCGGTGCAGTCGACGGTTCTGTGCCTTCCCCCTCGAGTTGTCTGCTTGAGGGTACCAGTATAAAACCCCATAGAAACCTTACTTTGTTTAAACTGTGCATGCATCATGGTCAAACCTAGATGTGTCAGTTATGTTGTCCGCATAATGACTCCTTAAGATAGCCTTGTCCAAAGTCCATTAGGTTTCCCTAAACCTAAACAGACACTACCACGTTCTGTGCATTAATTTGGATAACTAAATGCCGATATGTTGATCATAAATGTATAAATAGTCGAGTCTAGTGGGGGTATTGTCATAACCCTTTTGTTTTGCAGAAAATGAAGAACGAGGTCCCCAGTTTCGGTTTGGTTAGCATACCCTCACTCTTTTTAGACTGGTGGAGGAATCTTCTGTCAAATGACCAAATCAACGAATGGAAAGAGAGGGCCGCCAAATCCAGCAAAAAGTTGGAATATCTGGAATACAGCTTGTTGGAATTGGAAGGAAAAGGGAGGAAGAGAGTCACCGATTGCCAGAACGCTAAGGGAAATGAAGGAGAACATTTGGCAAAGGCATTTTTACTGGTGAACCTACGCGAACTGGAGGATTTGATCAATGAGAACATTCAACCTGAGGAAGGTCCTTCTGGGACCAAGTAGATTATATTTACTCACTTTCCAAATGTAATTAGGCCAAGTGCCAGTAGTGACTTATTTTATTATTATCTTAGTGTCATTTTGGGATTTGTCTATTTTTATATTATGAAATCAAGAATTTATTGGCATTTAAAGTTCTCCAAATTTATTTGTTTCTAGGCCTACCTCGGGCACAACGAGGCTCCCAAAGTAGAACGCGAATTTATATTTCCGCAATATGTGTTTAAATACTGCAAACATTTCAGGATCCTCGTTAACTTGTTACTTTTTGTTTTGTCTTTCTTTATTGATTATTCACATCCCCATAGGTTGGTTCACTATTACTGGCCTCATCAGCGTATCATACCAGATTTAGAGGCCCTCCACCTTCTCCTCTTCCAGGCAATACAGAAGGTAGAGGAAAAGCAAAAATGGACGACTTAAGTGGTATCCGAAAGGAGCACTAGCTGGGTTGAAGAATTTGTTCTTGGAAGATGAGGACATGGATTGCTGTGCCATAATTGAGGAGGAGGAGGATAAAGGCCTCACCATTCAGACTATAATGAAGGGAGTTGTTCTCAGAAACTGGACCTCTACACCATCCCGAGCCCGCCGAGTCCCTGACATTATTATTACTTTTCCTGATGAACCAGTAACTGTAATATGTAATGAGGAAATGCAACATGAGAATAGTGACTCAAAGGAAGAAGATGAGATACCCGAGGAAATTGTCAGGAAGGTTGAAAATTTTGAGAATAAGCCTAAGTCTAACTTGGACGAAACAGAAGCAGTAAATTTGGGAAACGTCGAGACCGTCAAGGAGACCCACATCAGCATTCACTTGTCACCAACGGAAAAGAAAGAGTACATTTGGGTCTTAAAGGAGTATGAGGATATTTTTGCATGGTCATATGACTATATGACCTATTTGAGCACATCTATTATGGCTCACAAGTTGCCTACTAATCCCGTGTTTCCACCAGTCAAGTAGAAACTCAAAAAATTCAAACCAGACATGAGTTTGAGAATCAAGGAGGAAGTTACCAAGCAGATCAAAGCCAAAGTTCTTAGGGTGGTTGAGTACCCAACCTGGTTAGCTAACATTATGCCAATTTCGAAGAAGGACGGGAAGGTCATAGAATGTGTTGACTATCGGGATTTAAACAGAGCAAGTCCCGAGGATGACTTCCCGCTGCCAAATATACACATCTTGATTGATAACTGCGCCAAGTATGAACTCCAATCCTTTGTAGATTGCTTCGCAGGTTATCACCAGATTTGGATGGATGAAAAGATGCAGAGAAGACAACTTTTATTACACCATGGGGTGTATACTGTTACAAGATAATGCCATTCGGTCTGAAGAATGCTGGGGCCACCTGCATGAGATCCATGAAAACCATCTGTGATGATATGATACACAAAGAAATAAATGTGTATGTGGACGATGTCATTATCAAATCCAAGAGTGCCACAAATCATATAGCAGACTTGAGGAAGTTCTTCGACAGGCTAAGGAGGTACAATTTGAAATCAAACCTTGCTGAGTTTGCATTCGGGGTTCCCGCCGGAAATTTATTGGGATTCATTGTCAGTCGTCGAGGGATCGAGCTTGATCCTTCTACAGTCAAAGCTATTCAAGAGTTACCGCCTGCTTCTCCGGTCTTATCTGGTGACCATGCTCCTCTATTGCCATGCTCATCTTCTTTGAGGCCTTCAAGTGCTCTGGGCCACGCTGACTTGTATCTAGGGACTGCTGCTTGGGTTGTTCTTGGTTACTCCGGTGTGATTTCGAGCAAGATCACACTGTATTTGTTACGATCTTTGAGTTTCTAAACAGGTTCTTTCATCTATACTTGGGTTTCTTTTGAAACCCTAACTTTTTGCTTACAACTCCTAGATCTGTACGATTTTTAAACGATTAGGGTCCGTTCTTTTGATGTTTTACACTGTTCTTGAATCTCTTTTACAAAAATCATCGATTTCAAGTATTTGTTACCTTCTTCTCAAACTAGGGTTTTCAGAACGTCTTCTACACTTTGTTTAAATCGATTATTCATGTTTTAACTTCTATCCTTTGCATATCTCGACTGATTCTATATTTTCACTGCTTTTTCAACATGCCTATATTAGAATCCTAATATTTCTAGATTTTCTTTGTTTGGTTCTGTGTGGTAGCATGACTACTCGATTCTTGTTAAGTTTCTGTGGTTGCCTTACTTCGAATATGTTCTTACTGACTTCTTAGCCTAACTTATACCACCTTTTTAGACATGTAATATTTTTTACTCTCCCCAAGATTATTTTATATATTTTAGCATGTAAATATTTAGTTTAGGCCTAATATCTTTATTTCAACTAATTTTGACTCTTTTACTTTATTTCGTCACAAAAAATAAAAATTACAAAAATATTTTAGTTTACGTATCTTTCATAAATGTAAATAAAAAATATACAAAAATAGTATTGATGTTCTAAATGTCAATACCACACAGGGAGGGGTGATTTGTGCGGTACCCAATTTTCGCTCTAGAAGAACCTGGTTCTTCTAGGTGTTCTAACTACTACTGTTTGCAGAATAAAAAGTACATAAAATAAAGAACACAGAGATTTTTACGTGGAAAACACATGGCTCAAAAGGTGTAAAAAACCACAACCTACTACTTAGTATGGTTTTCCCAAACTTCCACTAATATCACTGAGCCAAAACAGCATTTACAAAAACTCTTTGTAAACCTAAGGATTAACTCTAATCCCTTGCAGCACACAGCCTCAACTGTTGCGACAACTTCAAGTTAGCATATAACCTGAACACTCAAAGTACCTAATACAATTGCTTCTATGAAAGCTGAAAGTACAATTTTAAACCACCTACTACAATTGAACAAGAATAAGAAAAAACACAATGGAACTGTTTCTTCTATCTCGTTCAAGTAGCTTCAGGAGTGCACACTCAAATCTCACATAAATTGCTTGCAAAATCGCCTTGCTCTTTTGCTTTCAATTTAGTTTAACTTCTGCGTTTGTGCAATACATGTATAAGAGAACAATCACTGTCATTTAATAGGTTAGAAATCAGAGTTTGATTGGGACTCAATTTCTGATCTTCTATCATAGTTGAGTCCTTGAAGATATCAAACTCTAACACTCTCTTTATCCAGATTGTGTTCTCTTCATATAAGGAGACTTTCTCCCCTTATCCAACATGCAACCTTTTTTATCAGATCAGGAGATATTGCTGCTTGATCAGTAGGACTTATCTCATTCATGTGCATCTCACATGTGTAGGTTGATCATGACAGTGCTTCACAAGATGGACCTGGTCCATGACTGAGTTCATTTGTCATTCTTCAAAACATCACCTATTCTTGGGCCAACAAATTCCCCCTTTTTGATGATGACAAACTCTGTGCATTTTACTTATCAAAAAACCTATAAGAACTCAGCTTAACCATCAACACTAAACTTATAAAATTTTCTTTTCATGAAGGACCAGATTAATTAGGTTATAAATATCACTTATTTCAGAATAATGTGTAAAGCACAATATCTCTTCCCCCTTTTGGCATCATTGAAAAGTTGCATACGCATTGTGAATTCCAAATTATAATAAGTACTCATGGCCACTGGGGCAACTGCAAGTGCAATCATGGTGCAATCATCAGTAATCAAACAAACATATTTAAACTATCAAGGTCAGAATAATCATTGAACAAGAGAAAATAACAGTTGTCATTGAGAGAGATATGTTGCAACTAACAATCCACAAAAAGAAAGAAAACATCCAAACCATGAGAAAAAAATAGAAAATCCCTAATCTGGGTCACTGAGGGGTACTAGAACTAGTTCAGGAGACAGAAACTAGAGTCCTATGGCTTAAAGGAACTGGAGGGTTGAGTTTAGAGAAGATTCAGCATGTTCTAAAGAATTCCATCATTCTTCTCCTTTTCTTTTGCAAGCTCAATTCTGAGACCATCCCTCTCAGCTTCCACTTCAACTACACGAGCCTTGAGCCTAGGAATTTCAGCATCCTTAGCTGCACATTCCTGAACCAAAGTCTTAACCTTGCTGTTGATGGGTGTCCTCAAGGATAAACCATGTTCAACTGGGATGGCTTTGACTAGATAGTCACAAGCAAGAAAAATTTTGATACCAAAGTGTTCTTTGCTCGAGGCCATTTCCCATTTATTCAGAGGCACATTGAGCCTGTCCAAAACTGTGGTTAGTATGAAGCCATATGGGGTAGCATGAGCCTTAGTACCATTTTATGATCCTGTCTAGCAATTTGACTATGATGGCAGGCCAATTGATTTGCTTTCCTCTCTCCAGGCATTCCATAAGAACCAGATCCATGTAGTTGGCAATGTGCCTTCTCTCCTGTCTTGGCAATAAGCACTTGTTGACAAACTCAAACACCACCTTGTACTGAGGACTCATCTCACTTTTCTGCACAGCTCTGGCTTCATTTACATTCTCTGAATCACAGAACCTTTTGGTGATTTCAAGGGCAGTGGGGTGGGAGTCATGGCATGGCTACCTTTTCCTAGTATAGTCATCAAACCCTTCAGAGGGTATGTCCAGAGTCTCTCCCAGTTTCACAGCATCAAACTGCACTTGAACTCCCTTCACCTGGCTACTGACAACTCTATCCTTCACAACAGCATTTGCCATAAATTCAATCAACTCATTTCTAGCTAGCCTACCTTCCATCTGAAGGACCATGTCCTTCCATCCTTGAGCAGCCAAAGAGTCTACCAATCTCATTATCCCTGAATCCACCAGGTCCTTCAACAATCTACCTTTTAAGATTTTTCTTCTGCCAAAAATGGCAAGCTTATCATGTTCCTTCTCAGATTCATATTCTTCTTCTTCTTCTCAACTCCAATCATAATCATCAGAAACTTTGGTTTGTTTAGCTTTCACTGCAGATCTTGTCCTCTTGGCTAGTGTGGGTTCAGCAGCTACATGCACAGAGGAGGACTTCTTGAGGAAGTCTTGGGTTTCTTAGGCTTGGGTATAGGAAACTCCACTGTTGTACCCCTCTCTTGATGGACCAATTCCATCTCTTCTTCCTCAACAGCCTCTGAGGATTCTACAACCTTTCTCTTTCCCTTATTCTTTTTCCTTTTCTTGCTTTCTTCTAAAGCCTTTTGTCGATCAGCTTTACTCTATTTTACCCTGCTTCTTATGGCTCTACCCCTAGGCGCTGAAGAGTCAGTAAGTGTTGGGGATGAAACTTTTCTTTTCTTGGATGTCTTGGGAACATTTGGGGCTTTTGGTGTAGTAGCTTTCCGTTTCTTTGGGTCATAACTTGCCCCAACCTTTATCAGTAGGTCAGCCAAGGTTTCTTCAGTAGATGAAACAAGTTCATCTCTTTGTTTGCTTAGATGAACCAACCCTTCAGCTGCTTCCCCAGAACCACTTCCCCCTGAATTCATGTCACTTTCATCTAACCTATCTTGTGCAACCCTACATATAGCAAGAACTGCTTCCTTCCTGTTTCCCCTCTCTTCACCACATGCACCCTCTCTCTCTTTTTCTTTTTCAAACTTCTTTTTACCTTCACTCCTACTCATCTCAGGAAACTCAACATCATTAATGGGTCCACCAGAACAAACCTAGTTTCTATGTTTTCAACCACAGAAGAACCTGCCTCAGAAGGAGATTCTTGAGTCTTTTCAGAGTCAGAAGACCCATGTCCATCTCCCTCAGTCGTGGATTGAAAGGATTAAGACTCAAAGCTAGAATCGGACTTTGAATATGGGCTTTCTTTCACTTGGCTAGCTTTCAACCTTTCATTTAAAACCTTCCTCAGAGCCCCAGATGCTACAGGTTTTCTAGCAAGCATTTTCTTCCTTCGAAACCTAGGTTTTGGCGATACACTGGGTGGAGTAGATGAGGATGAATTTGAGGGAGATGGTGGTGGAGGAGTGCCTGGATGATCTTGTAGGTTAGACATGATTCTTCGTTTCTTAAGAGAATTTGGGTATTTTGGAGAAGAGGGCAATTAGAAATGAAGAGGAATTTTTGACGGTTTTATAATTATGAAGAAACTGGAGATGTGGTGTGTATTTAAAGCGAATTAGACATTAAATAAGTAATGAAAACTTTTTCAGGGGTCAAATAGAAGTCTAATCAAACTAAAATTCCAGAATTTTAATGATTTATTTGGCTTCCCTAGATATTAGGCAAAAATCACGGTTTAGAGTTCTAGATGGACAGAACTGGATGCTCAACAGATAGAATTTTCTAGGAATTTGACAAGTATAGGACTTCTGCTCATGATTGAATTGTTAATCTTTCTAATTGTGCAGAGTATAGAAAACATACCTGAGCTTTCATATGAACCCATACTGATGAACCAAGTTCTTTATATAAAACTTTCTTGAACATGCTTCAAATGCCATAATAGAGAAAATATTGTAAGAGATCAGTGAGTCATATATACACATGTCACAGGAGTATACTAATTAAAGTATGAAATTGAGTAAGAATTAATCTAGATATTTACACAGGGTTAGAATTCCTAGCCAATTTTTTTTTTTTTTTTGCATTCTGAGCTGGATCTATTAGGTGATCTTAATCATCCCTAACTCCAACCTATTACTCTCAAAGTTTTCTCTACTCAGTGCTTTAGTGAAGATGTCAGCAATTTGCTTATCAGTAGCATAGAATTCTATGGAGATCAAACCTTTCTCATAGTTGTCTCTTAAGAAATGGTGCCTAACATCTATGTGCTTAGTCCTCTTATGATGAACATGGTTCTTTGTCATAATTATAGCACTAGAGTTATCACAGAATATAGGAATGCAACTAACTTCAATGCCAAAGTCTACTAGCTGCTGTTTGATCCATAGCAATTGAGCACAACAAGAGGCAGCAACAACATACTCAGCTTCAGCAGTAGATAAGGCCACTGAATTTTGCTTTTCAGTAGCCCATGACACTAGACATGAACCAAGAAAGTGTGTCATACCTGAGGTGCTCTTCCTATCCACTAGGAAATCTGCATAATCAATATCAACATATCCTACTAGATTAAAATTACTACCTTTGGGGTACCAAAGACATAGATTAGTGGTGCCTTTCAGGTATCTTAGTATCCTCTTGACAGCAGTCAAGTGAGACTCTTTTGGATTTGTCTGAAAACGAGCACAAAGCCCTACACTGAAAACAATGTCAGGTCTACTGGCAGTAAGATACAAGAGTGAACCAATCATACCCCTATACAACTTTTGATCAACTGATGAACCAGGTTCATCAATGTCTAATTTAGTGGAAGTTGCAATGGGTGTGTCTATTTCTTTTGATTCTTCCATTTTAAACTTTTTGATAAGCTCTTTTGCATACTTCTGCTGATGGATCATGGTTCCATTAGGACTTTGTTTGATCTGCAAGCCTAAGAAGAAGTTAATCTCACCCATCATACTCATTTCAAACTCACTCCCTATTAATTTTGCAAAGTCCTTACTTAGCTTATCAGTGGTGGCCCTAAAGATTATGTCATTAACATATATTTGTATCACAATGAGATCCTTACTTTTTTCCTTAAGAATAAGGTACTGTCAATTTTATCTCTTTTGTAACCATGCTCCAGTAGGAATTTGGACAGTCGTTCATACCATGCTCTTGGGCCTGCTTGAGTCCATAGAGAGCCTTGTCTAACTTATACATATACTCCAGACATTCTTTGCTCTCAAACCCTGGAGGTTGTTTTACAAACACTTTTTCTTTCAGGTAGCCATTCAGGAAGGCACTTTTGACATCCATATGATGAAGAGTGAATTCCATGTGTGCTGCAAAGGCTATGAGGAGTCTGATTATCTCTAGTCTTGCAATTGGAGCAAAAGTCTCGTCACAATCTATGCCTTCCTCTTGACTGTAACCTTGGACCACCAGTATTACCTTGTTTCTTGTAACTGTTCCATCTTCATCAAGTTTGTTTCTGAAGACCCATTTTGTACCAATAACTGATCTATCTTTGGGTCTTGGAACTAGATACCAAACTTGACTTCTCTCAAACTGATTGGGTTCATCTTGCATTGCATTCACCCAATATGCATCCTGCAAAGCCTCAACAATATTTTTAGGTTCAATAAGAGATAAAAGGCATCAAAAGCACACAGATTCTTTAATTGTGATCTATTTTTGGCTCCAGATGTTGGATCAGTGATAATGTTCTCAATATGATGAGAAATTTGATACTTGTGAGGTTTTACAACCAACTAGTTTCTGCTAGATGTTTCTCCCATGTTCTGTTGCTGAAGAACAGGGTCATGAACAAGTTATTTTAGGGGATTTATTTCAATTCCTCTTTGATCAGTTCCCCTCGTTAGGTTGCCCTGGATGGAAGAACCTGTTCTATCACCTGTTCCTTCTTTTGGTGCTACTTTGACTTGTGCTGAGGCTTCAGTCAAATCCTTTACCAATCCAATGGCTTCATCTTCATGTTCCTGTCTCTCAAAAAGAATGTTAGTTTCATCAAATACTACATTTACATTTTCTTCTCACACAAAGTTCTTTTATTGAACACTTTATATGCTTTGCTATGTGAAGAATATCCCAAGAATACTCCCTCATCACTTCTGGGATCAAACTTACCTAAGGAGTTTTTTCCATTAAAGTTCTGAGATATATTTGATTTTCTCCCTTTAAGTAACTCATAGGGAGGCTTCTCTACAAGAGGTCTAGTCATGCATCTATTGATAATGTAATATGCAGTGTTTGCAGCCTCTACCCAAAAGCTATTGGGCAGTTTACTAGAAAGAAGCATAGTCCTAGCCATGTCTTCAAGAGCCTTGTTCTTTTTTTCAACTACTCCATTTTGTTGAGCGGTCCTAGGGACAGAGAAGTTATGACCTATACCATTTTCATCACAAAATTCAGCAAACTTAGCATTTTCAAATTCAGTTCCATGATCAGACCTAATTGATGCAAGTTGATTTCCTAATTATTTCTGAGTGTTTCTAACAAAGGCAGTGAACATGTCAAATGCTTCATATTTAGATGTTAGAAATAGTACCCAGGTAAATCTAGAATAATCATCAACAAGTACCATTACACATTTCTTTCCTCCTCTACTCATGGTTCTCATTGGACCATAGAGATCCATATGGATCAGTTCCAACGACTTGGTTGTGCTTACCATTTTCTTGCTTTTGAAAGATGATCTTACCTACTTCCCCATTGCACAGGCCTCACAAACTTTGTCTTCTTTGAACTTGATGTTGGGTAACCCTATTACCAAGTCCTTAGAAACCAATTTGTATAGCTGATTAAGAATGGCATGACCAAGTCTTTTGTGCCACAGGAGGGGATCATTATCCAGCACACTTAGGCAGGTTAGTTCATTTTCTGAGAGAGTAGACAAATCAACAATGTAAATATTGTTAACTCTTTTCCCTGTAAAACAATCTTGTCAGTGGTAAGGTTAATCACAAAGCATTTAGTAGAGGTGAATGCTACAAGGTTACCTCTGTCACATAGTTGTGACACACTAATCAGGCTGTATTTCAAGCCATATATCAAGTAGACATTCTCAATGAAGTGAGAATCTGTCTTACCTACCTTTCCAACCCCAATGATCTCACCTTTCTTCCCATTTCCAAAAGAGACATAGCCTCCCCTTAAGTCCTCAAGTGAAAGGAACTGGTTCTTGTTTCCAGTCATATGTTTTGAGCAGCCACTATCCATGTACCATATTTGGCTGCTTCCCTTCATTTTGACCTACAAAAAGAAATCAGGGGTTAGTCTTAGGAACCAAACTAGTTTGGGTCCCTTTCTATGGGCAAAGGGATAAATCAGATTCCTTCTAGCCCACCCAGGCATCCTATTTTTTTCTTGAACAAAAGTTTTATTCTTTTGACTGGCCTTTTCTTTTGCATTACATTTTTTGTAATGGCCAGTCTTGCCACAATGTGTGCAAATTTTGTTCCCAGGAAGAGTAAGGTACTTGCTTTTAGGATCCCACTTAGGTACTTGAGTCCCATAACCAATTCCTCTTTTGTTGCTACTGTGATGTTCTTGTAGCCAGGAGAGTGCATCAGAAGCCTTGTTCCATTTGCAAGTTTTGTCTAGTTCATGTTTTACCTTCCCTAGATCTTCTTTTAATACTCTTATCTACTCATCTTTCCTATACAACTCATCCTTCATTTTTCCTATGTTTTCTTCTAGGGTAAGATGTGTGTCATCAGCTTTCTTCTTTCCTGTTACTAGTTTCAATTTTAAGTTCTCAGACCTAAGTTCTAGGACACTAGTGTCAAGTTCAAGAACCTAATTCTTCAACTCAGTATTTTCACTTTCACTCCCCTTAGCCCTAGACTGTAGAATTTTGCACTTGGCTTTTAAGATCATACATTCCCTAGACATCTCTTCCTTCTCATTGTAAATTATCTCAGACTCATCAATAAAGTGTAGCAGTAGCTTAGACAACCTTTCTTTCGACACGAATTTAATCTTGTCTTTGAGATGAAGAATACTTATCTCTTGCTCATCATCTGATTCTCCGATGGCCATAAGTGCTTGTTCATCTCCAGCTTCATCTTCTAAGTCCTCATCTGATGTTTCTCCTCAGGTAGCAACCATAACCTTTGTTGTTTGTTCCTTTTTGGTTGAACCTATTCCTTCTTCTTGTTCCTTTGTTCAGCCCTTTCCTTCTTCCACTCAATTCCCCATTGAGGGCAATTCTTGATCATGTGATCAGTCTTACCACACTTGTAGCAACCCTCATTGGTCTGTTTCTCAGGAGCCCTTGGTTTGTTGAAGGTTGTACCTCTTGAAGAACCTTTTACTCTCATCAGGTAGCTTTTGAAATCTCTTCTAATCATAGTCATTTCATCATCCTCCAGATCTGAACCTTCAACAATTCTCAGATCCAGCCTTCTTTCCTTCTTTGGTGCATCCATTTTCATGGTTTGCCTTCGCAGTTCATAGGCAGTATGGTTTCCAATTAGTTCATCCAGCTTGAGCGTAGCAATGTTCTTTGATTCCTGAATAGCAGTGATTTTGCTTTCCCAAGAGACTGGCAGAACCCTTGTCAAAATCTTCTCAACTTTGTCTTCTTCAAGAATAATCCTTCCAAGAGACTTAAGTTCATTTGTCAGTGTGGTGAACCTTGTATACATATCTTGGATCGTTTCTCTTTCGTTCATGGTGAAATTCTCATATTGAGAATACAGCAGTGTTCCTCTCGACCTCTTCACTTGAGGTGTTCCTTCATGAGCCACTTGCAAAGTGTCCCAGATTTCCTTAGCAGTGGTACAACTTTGAATTCTACTGTACTCATATAGACCTAGTCCACACACAAGCCATTTCTTGGCCTTGGCATTCTTCTCCCACTTCTTTAGGTCTTCAGTAGTGCAGTCAACTCTTGTCTTTGGCATATCCACTCCTTCAGCATTCTTCTTAGTAGTTGTTAGAGGACCATCAATGACTATGTCCTAGAGTTCATAGTCTTCTCCTATGATGTGATCTCTCATCCTGTTCATCCACCAAGAATAGTACTGACCATTGAAAAGTAGAGGCCTAGCTGTGGATTACCCTTCTCAGTTCTCAGGTGGTGCACTCATGTTGATCTTTTCCTAAGGTGTTAGCCTCTTCAAGAATAACCTGCTCTGATACCAATTGATGTTCTAAACGCAATACCACACAAGAGGGGGTTGATTTGTGTGGTACCCAATTTTTGCTCTAGAAGAACCTGGTTCTTATAGGTGTTCTAACTACTACTATTTGCGGAATTAAAAGTGCATAAAATAAAGAACACAGAAATTTTTACGTGGAAAACACTTGGCTCAAAAGGTGAAAAAAATCACGATCTACTACTCAGTAGGATTTTTCTAAACTTCCACTAAAATCACTGAGCCAAAATAGCATTTACAAAAACTCTTTGTAAACATAAGGATTAACTCAAATCCCTTGTAGCACACAGCCTCAACTGTTGCGACAACTTCAAGTTAGCATATAACCTGAACACTCAAAGTACCTAATACAATTGCTTCTATGAAAGCTGAAAGGTACAACTTTAAACCACCTATTACAATTGAACTAAAATACGAAAAAACACAATGGAACTGGTTCTTCTATCTCGTTCAAGTAGCTTCAGGAGTGCACACTCAAATCTCACATAAATTGCTTGCAAAATCGCCTTGCTCTTTTGCTTTCAATTTAATTTAACTTCTGTGTTTGTGCAATACATATAATAGAGAACAATCACTGTCATTTAATAGGTTAGAAATTAGAGTTTGATTGGGACTCAATTTCTGATCTTCTATCGTAGTTGAGTCCTTGATGATATCAAACTCTAACACTCTCTTTATCAAGATTGTGTTCTCTTCATATAAGGAGACTTTCTCCCCTTATCCAATATGCAACCTTTTCGATCAGATCAGGAGATATTGCTGCTTGATCAGTAGGACTTATCTCCTTCACGTGCATCTCACATGTATAGGTTGATCATGACAATACTTCACAAGATGGACCTAGTCCATGACTGAGTTCATTTGTCATTCTTTAAAACTTCACCTGTTCTTGGGCCAACAAGTACCTTATGTTTAATTTTATATAATCTTGAAAACACAAAAAATAAATTCATGTTTTAGTTCAATTAATTAAGATTTTATATATTTATATTTAGAAGGAATAGTTAGTTTTTGATTAGTTTATTCCATTTTAATCTTGTAGTCCATTTTGTTTAGTCTTTGGCTAAATTTTAAGGCCCAATAATACCAAACCCATACCCCTTAACCTAAAAACCCTTTCTATATAACAAAATTAGCCTAAAATATACCGAGACACTAAGACCCTAAGACCTATAAAGACAATCCGCCGGTTTTTACATATATTTTGGACCCCCACCCCCTGAAGATCATCATCTTCATACCACCCCAAACGACCCCATCGACTCATCTTCTTCTTCAAGAAGCAGCCATAAAAGGATCTTAACCATACCAACCAGCAACCTAAAGCCACACACCACCCCAACCTCCCTCGAAACCAGTTCTAAACAATAGTGGAAAAACCAGTTGGAATCCAGCCGAGGAACCAGCCGAAAAACAGCCCAGATTTGCAGTCGAAATCAGCTCCAAAGAACCTTAAACCATCCATGGACATCACCTGAACTCCAATCCCAAATCAAATCCGGTTGGATCCAATATTCCTAGTAACTTATATATTTTCCGGCGATTTTCAATCAAAGATTCGCCTTCACTCACTGTCAAAGAGGGTCGAAACAAACTTCTGGATTCAAAAATTGAATTCTTGATTTGGAAAATAAAACCCTTCAAAAACTGAAAACAAAAATAGAAATAAACGAGGATTTCTAGATTTCATGAGGATTTCGTCAATTAATATGGTTTTGCAGTAAAGTTCAGTCTGTCGATTCCAATTGAGGTTCCGGTTGCCGTTCTTGTTGGAGCTCGAATTTCAGCAACTGTTTTCTTCTCAAGTGTATCGCCAAATCTTCTTCTGCTTGTAATCGTTTCCAAACAGATTTAATCGAAAGAAATTTCAGACATTCTGATGGTAAATTTGTTCTCAAGGTCACTAATGATAACGAGGTAAATATTCCTTTTTTAAGCCACGATTTTGCTATTTTTGTTCATAGCTTGTGCATGCAATGGATGCTGAATTGAATCTCAATTATTTCTACTACTGCAGTTTCTATCTTTGCGTTGCAATCTAGTGCTAATGTTTGGGTTCCTTTTGTTGTCGTTCTCTTTTGAATCTTATTGGGGTTCATTTCGTCATCATTACATGCTAGCATGTTTTTGGTTGTTACCCTGATTATTTTATCCGTTGTCTTGATGGTTATTGCTTCATAGATTTTCTTTGTGACAACAGAGTTTGGTAAAGTGGGAATTTGTAGTCCTACTTTGTTTACAACTATAAGCTTTGTGCTAAATTTGGTTAGCAATTCACTGGCCATGAATTTGGGATGAGAAGGAAGTGACCTTTGTTTATTAGTAGTAGTTAAATTATATATGGGAAGGCTTCATATGTATTAGATATCTGTGAGGGAATCGAGCTTGGAATTGTTCTCGTATGTGCTAAACATTTTGGTTAGAATTAACTAATAGTCCTTTTGGATTACCTTTTCATATCATGAGCTTAGTTGATATGAATTAATGTATGTCTATCAAATTATATGTCGAATTTGAGATAGAATTTTTAAAATATTGACTTGAATTGAAAGTAGTAATTAATGTTAAGGGAACTAGAATACATGAAAAGACAATGGAGCTGACCCGAATGCAAAAAAGAATAATTGTCACCTCTTTCCACGAATGGTTGTTTTCTTCAGGCACGTTTAATATATCGTCGTGATTGTGGACACATTCGCGTGACATGAGTACAATTCTAAAAACAAAATCGGTGTATGCGTTCGCGCGACTTCGACTAAACATTCTTAATAATAATAAAACATTATTAATTGTGGACACATTCGCATTATATGATTTTTACACGCCAAACATTGGGTACACGTACGCGTGACCTGTTTAAAGATAATTTTTTAATTAGAAGAGGCAAATGCATATAGGTTCTAAAATCGGTAATCAAACAATTTGATTAAGCCAAGTATGATCAAAGCGACCGTGCTAAAACCACGGAACCCGGGAATGCCTAACACCTTCTCCCGGGTTATCAAAATTCCTTACCCGAATTTTTGTGTTCGCAGGCCGTAAATAAGAGTCAAAACTTTCCTCGATTCGGGATTTTAAACTGGTGACTTGGGACACCATAAATTATCCCAAGTGGCGACTCTGAATTTTAAATAAAATAATCCTGTTTTGATTGTCACTTAAATTGGAAAAAACTCACTTATACCCCCTCTGGGATGGTAAAAAGGAGGTGTGATAGCTCTGGCGACTCTGCTGGGGACAAGAACCCAGAATCTCTGGTTCAGGGTTCAAGAATTAGAGCTTGTTTTTGTGATTGTACATGGTTTTATTTATTGTTAATATTACTGTGTTTTGTAAACCTTTGTGCTAATTGCTGTCTATCTACCGTTTTAATATTATTTGAATGGTATATAACTGTTATCTTACGCCATCCCTCTGAGTCTTTTAAAAATGGTGCACACGTTCGTGTGGTCCGCTTTTTCTGTAGAAGTTATACCAAATAGAATGAGGCTAGGCCAACAACAAGGCTGAGTAGACTTTAATGATCCTGGTACGTTGCCCCCTCTTCGGCTCGAGTTGTCCGCTCGAGTAAGCTAGGCCAAGAACACAACCCTAGGTTTAAACTTAGAATAACATAGTCTCATGCCGGATCCCTAGTAGGAACGTTTGTTTTCATCACGTGCATTTGACTTTGGGGACTCAACACAGAGGTTGGGTCCGTCTAGGACAGGTGTACCCAACATAACAGACCATCTTGATGCATCCTATGTGCTACATGTTGTATTTCTTCAAGGGTAAAAGGGTCATTTGGTGGACCAATGATAGTTGAGGGCAAATGTAAAAGAAAAAAAAGGAAAAAAAGAGGGTAAAGTGTGAAAATAAAGCAAGTAGGGCCCAATTATGTTTTCTGTCACATTTTTGTTAAGAAAAAAACATGAAAAAAAAATCAAAAAAGGGAAAAATACAAAAGAGTTTACATGTTTCATCATTTTACAAAAAAAAGAGACAAAAAGCATACTTTCTCTAAATTAGTTATTTTTTTAATTGTTGCCCGTATCCAATCTGTCCGAACAATGCATACATGATTCTCGTCTTTTGGGACGTGATACGTAGGCAACCCACATAGGGTCCGGTCTTCCTAGTAAATCTTAGGTTCTTGGCTTTGCACGGTCTTAGCCAAATTTTGCACTTCTAGCATCTTTAGGTCGCATATGCCATTTTGCAAAAATAGCCTCAATCATGTCTTGCATGTTGTCCAACAGGAAGTGTTATAGTCTCATATAGTGTTCTAGATCTGTAACTTTATTTGGTCTTAATTTTCTCGTATAGGTATGGGTTTACTTACCGGAGTTTGAGCATGGCATACGCCTCAGGACCATCCAGTCAGGATTACTCATTCAGGAGTTTGCTTGAGGAGATTTTCTTTATGTTTTAGGTCTGTTGTTCTTTTTTATGTCATATTTTACCTTCTAGTTTTGTACAGTAATGTCGAGTCTTTTAGGTGATGTGAGAGTTTGTCATAGTCTAGTTAAGTTTGTCGAGTATTTTGTTATTGTATTTCTTATTTTGTATTTGAAAATGTGTTACAAGTCAAAAATCCAAAAAAAAGAAGATATTTTGCGTTTTACATTTTCCTTAAAAGTTTTTTTTAGAATACTAATTCTAGTAATAAAAAATCATTTGAGGTGGTTTTCCTTTATTAAATTAATATCTAAAACTCAAAAAAAGTGCTTTTATATTATCTTTCGTATATTAAGACTACAAATTCAAAAAAAAAGAATTTTCTTTTGATACCTCTTTAGAAGTTTTCTTTAAGATATTAATTCCAAAAATTAAAAAAAAAAGATTTCTTTTTGAGGTTCTTCTTTGGGAAATACATAAAAAACAAAAAAAATATTCTTTTTATTTTCACTAGAATTTTAGGACATTATACATAGAAGGAAAAAACACATACTTTATTTTTGGTTTATCTTCAGAGTTTTTCCCTTAGGTAATCAAAACTGAAATCCTAAAGCATTTTTTATCTTTTTCATCTCTTTGGTCGAAATCTTTCTTTCAGGATATCAAACGAAAATTCAAAATATTTTTCTTTGATTCATATTTTATATTTCCTTCCTAAAAAAAATAAAAAATATTTTTCTCTTCTAGGTATTTTTTCTTAATAATTTCTCATCGGAGTATTCATTAAGAAAAAAAAAGAAAAAAAAGAAAAAGAAAAAGAGAACGTTAGTTTGTTTACTTTATTCGCGATCTTCCCGAACTACACAAAGATCTGATTCATGTGGCGTTATGATAAGTAGGCAACCTACATAGGCTTCGATCGAATCATTTTTTATTTTATTAAAAGAAAAAGAAAAAAAAAGAGGTGAAATTATAGGATGTGAGAAATGAGAGGAAAGAAAAGAGTGATAATTAGAAGAAAAAAAAAAGAGGAAGGAAAATGAGTAAGCCAAGAAGTGCCATAAAAGAAAAGAAAAGAGGATACTGAAATGAACAAAATTGGGATGATGCCAAATGACCTTGTGACCCTAGAAGTCATTCTAGAACCGTTAATTGTTGCTAGGTGCATTGCACGCAATGTGATATTTTTAACTGTTAAATGCCCTAATGCTAATAGGATGGCCCTTTTTTTATTCCTTTTGTTACCTTCATTGAGCAGAAGGATGGTTGGTTTGTGGTTTTTAAGTAACTCATCCATACAACACAAGGTCAAAGAGCAAGGTAGCCATGGCTAGCAAAGATCTGGACACAGGGGTTATTGATCCGTCTAAGGGAATTGTTGAATCGGAATGTGAGTTGAAAGAAGAGGTCTTAAGGTTGAAAGGACAGACGGCCGAAATATACCAAGCCTAGATTAGCGGGCCCCCTCCACCATCAGTTCTCACTAACTACACTGAAAGCCTTGTCACCATTCCTCCACTGTCACAAGTGCAGGATATCTCCCCACAACCTTCTCACACTCCACCCCCAAAACCACCTCATATCCCGCTCCTTTGACCACTCATGTTTTTGTAGCTCATTCACCTGCTATCTTTCCTCGATCCTCTAGTGAGACTGTGTTCAAAATCCCTGATGCCCAACACTATGCTCCAGAACCAATTTTCAGGCTCTAAGGTCCATACTCTTACACTCCTCATTTCGAGCCTCCCAGTGAGAATACAAAGCCTACTAAGACAGTGGAGTATGATGAGATATCCAAAAAGCTGAAAGGTTTTAAGATTCCAAAGTTTAATTTGTCTGATGGGCGTGGAGATCCAGTAGCCCATCTGAGGGGTTATTGCAATGAAATGAGAAGTGTTGGCGGGAAAGATGAGTTGCTGATGGCGTATTTCAGTGAGAGCCTGATTGGGGTAGCTTTGGAATGACATACTCGTCAAGATGTCGGTAAGTGGCATACATGGGATGACATGGCTCAAGATTTTGTGCGACACTTTCGGTACAATATAGACATTGTCCTAGACCGCTCCTCTCTATCTCAGATGGAAAAAAAAACCAAGGAACGTTTTAGGGAAGTTTGGTTCGGATGGAATGGACAAGTTGCTCGGGACAGTCCTCCCATTGATAAAAAAAGATGTTGTTGAGCCCCGCCAACGACAGGATCCAGTAGGCATTCCTGCTAAATACTTTCAGCCTCAATTCCGACCCCATGAATCTCCTCGTACTCAAAATAATCCTCCCCAATGATACTTCTCTCCAAAAAATCGCCAAGGTCATACCTCACCTTCCTAGTACTCTATTTACAATGCACCGCTATATGCTCCACACCTACGAGACCCGTGATGGCCTGCACCACCTCCACAAATATCGTACCTGCCTATTCAAGCATGTCAACCACCTACCCATAGGAGGTTCCAGCCGAGGTCGGAGTACAAAATGAAAAGAGAGCAGGAAAAAGAAAAGACTTTCACTCCTATTGGAGAATCATATGTCAGTTTGTTCCAAAAGTTGAGGCAATTGGACATATTAAAGCCGATTCAGATAAAAATGCCGAACCCTCTTCCAAAAAATTTTGATTTTTCTCAAAGGTGCGCATATTGTTCTAATGCCCCAGGGCATGATATAGAAAAGTGTTGGCATCTGAAAGGAACAGTCTAGAAGCTTATTGATGCAGGTGACATTACCGTGCAAAATCCAAATATAACAGATACTAGCCAAAGTCCATTGCCTGTTCATAATGAGACGCATATGGTGGACATGATTTGTGTGGAAAAGGAATATGAGAACTCTTCTAAGATTCTCGGATCACTTGTCGTAAAGCTTTCAGCGCTATCAGTCTTGGTTTCGGAAGTTGATCCTAAGAACGAGCCGGCAAAAGGGACCCAAAAGCAATTTGCTAAGGACAATGCGATGAAGACTTGTGAAGGTTCTAGTAATGTTGATATGGAACTAAGTGGATAGGATGTCGAGCTTGGTGATTGGAAAGATGCTCCTTTCTTGGCTAGCCGAGGAGGAGTCTTGGTAGTTTATTTTGTTGTCATTTCTTTTGTCCGGGTTATTTCAGGGTTGTAATCCTAATATTGTCCTGTGACTCTCAAACCCTTCTATCCTTCTATTTTGCCTAGTTCGCTTAGTCGTAATAACTCGTTTAGTGTTATCTAGGATTGTTCCACGGTTGTAACTCCAATTTAGTTTGCTTGTTTTATTGTTCGAACCCCTTCACTGTTGGTCTAATGCAATTTTCTATTTTTTGTTATTTCTAGTCATTCTTTGTTTAGTTCCATTTATCTTTTATAGTTCTTTTCCTGCTGACTCTAGTGATATGACATGCACGCGTAATTCTAGGCCCGGTCTTAAAAGTTAGTTTAATCATGAAGCAATGAAACAATTTTGAAGATGATAGGGACATTTGAGGGAAATAAGTACAGATTTGGACATTTTGAGATCATTTAGAACCCGAACCATGTGAAAATGGGGCAGATAGTTTGGAAAGTTAATGAGATGACAAGAATTTATTACAAGAGAGTGCGTCCCAACAATTTGAAGCAATAAACTTTGAGTTCAAGTGCATCTCAAGTTACAAGATAAAGTCAAGAAAGTTTTCTCCGAATTGACGGAGTATATCCATTGTGAAGAGGGAATCACCCAACGATGGTTATGTACTTGACAAGGCACTAAAGAAAAGTGAAAGGCATATTAGTGATATTAATGTCGAAGCCGCAAAAGAAATATTGGGCATGATCTTCAATTTTTATCCTCAAGTTGCATGTGTTGTACTTGACATTTTCAGGTATTGGGAGGCCCTCTTTAAGCTACCCAAATACTTATACCATTCGATACCCTTTTGAGCCTATACTGATTTCTTTGACCTCCCCTCTCTTGGAATCAAGTTAGAGTCATACGAAAAAAAAAGAAAAAAAATTTATGTCCCCATAGGTTTATTTTAGAAAGTTCATTCCAAAAGGAAAATTCAAAAAAAAAATGAGAAAAATAGAGATAAAGTAAAAAAAAAATAAAAAAGGGAAAAGGAAAATAGTAACAAAAGTAGTCCTGTGAGTTACGTTTGACCTGATTCTTGTCACCACAAGATACGTAGGAAGCCTTACGGTTCGGTCATACCAAATAAAATATTTCATAATCCCACGAAGTCGAAAGTGGGGTAGTCTTTCTTAGTAACTCCATCAAAAGAAAAAGAAAAAAAAAGAATCAAATTACCTTATTTTAGAAATCAGGGCAAAGTTTTGAAATGGATTCCAAAAGTTGTAAATGAATTAGCCCCATTGTCTTAGTTATTTTGAGCCTTTATCCATTCTTTCCAACCCTATCCAAAAGCAACATTACAGTCCAAAAAAGACCTCCTAGATAACTTTTGAGAGTGTTAAGTTTAGACATGACAAGAGTATACGATGATTTTACCATAGGTAATACCTTGTCATCTGTAGAATAAGAGGAAATAAGAAGAAAAGAACAAAATGAGAGAGTCTTATTGGTGAAAACCTTCACAGGCACCATAAGGCGATGGTGAGTTGAGAAAAAGAACAAAATGAGAGAGGTTTGATGGTGTAAACCCTTCGGGCATTACAAGTTGAATAAGGATCGTGAATCACATAGGATAATTGGAGCACGGAAGCCCAGTTTCATGACTCAGAGGTACAACAAGAGTTGAACATCAGACTTGCTTGACAGATTAGGTGACAGGTGCATGTCATGGTCATTAGAGTTGGTGTCCACATCTAATAAGTTTCTACTTTGTAGTTTTCTTGTTAGGAATCATCTTTTTCTATTGTCCTTTACTCTGTTCTTTTTTTACTTCCTCTTATTGAGTCTGTTTGGTCAGAACAAGTGAGAAATGACTTTAAAATTTGCCACCAGCTTTCCAATTGCACAAAACGGGATCTAGCTAGCACATCAAAGTGGCATAGGTCAGGAAAGAATAACATGCCAACTGAGTTGGTAACAATCAACGTGCTTTGGGATTCATGTGAAATACAAAGGTTTAGTATATGTCGATTCTTAAACAATGCAACAGATCGAGGATGTTGGGTGAACGAATCAAAGGTATTTTCTGTGATAAGGCTGACAGAGAAAGTTGTTAACTAATGACAAGCAAGGAATTCCAAGTGAAAATCAAAGTTATCATGGCAAGTGAAGGAGAAATAGGCCTCAATGCCAAGGCCAATGGTTTAAGTCAGGAAAGAACAGCATGCGCACTGAGTGGGTGGCAATTGACGTACTTTGAGATTTATGTGAAACACAAAGGTTCAGTAGATGTCAATGCATGAGCACAATGCAACAGATGAATGGTATTGTGTTTGAACAGAGCAGTGATATTTTTCGTGATAAAGGTGACAGAGAAAGTGGTCAGTCAATAAACAGGCAAGGTCTTTCGAGTTGAAATCACAGTTATCATGGGAAGTGAAGGAGCAATCGCCCTCAAAGTCAAGGCCACAAACCAACCACCATATTTAAACTCACAAGTTTTCTTTGATTAAAACATGGGAAGGAAATTTTGTTTGTTCCGAAGAAACCCGCCATGAGGAAAACAGGTGTTAGACAGGCTCGGTAGTAAGTTTCTAGTACCCTCCTTGATAACGAGATTTAGTAAGTTCTGAGACCCTCGCAAGTGACAAGGTCTGACGAGAGTTTTACTTTTGGGAAGTATAATTTAGCATTTAAGTTTTTCACTTTAGAGATGAGACTTGGTTTGAAATTTTTCAGGATAAGGGAATTTAGCTTAGAACTTATTTTGATAACAAGAATTAGTTAACACTCACAGATGTTCCCAATATCAAACTGGGACAGAAAAATTTATTTTGTTTTGTCTGTTCTATTACAATCAGGCGCCCACCTAGTGAACAAGGGAAGACAACACAAGTTCAAAGGAAAGCGGGTCAAGCTCAGCAATCAGACACCCACCTGGAGAAAAAGGGAAAATGATTCAAGCTTTTAGGGAAAAAAGTTTCAAGTAACAAGAGGAGATGGGTCAAGTCCAGTAGTCAGGCGCCTACCTTGAAAATAAGGGAATATGATTCGATTTTCAAGGGAAATCAGTTTTAAAGGAAAGCGGTTTAGGTTCAGCAATCAGGCGCCCACCTAGAGAACAAGGAAAAATAGCTCATGTTTCAAAGAAAAGCAGTTCAAGTTTCAAGGGAAAGTACTTCGAGTGTTAGCAATCAGACGTCCACCTGGAGAACAAGGGAAAATAGCTCAAGTTTCAAGGGAAAGAAGGACGAGTTCAACAATCAGGCGCCCACCTGGAGAACAAGGGAAAACAAGGGAATATGATTCGAGTCCAACAGTCAGGCACCTACCTTGAAAATAAGGGAATATGATTCGAGTTTCAAGGGAAATCAGTTTTAAAGGAAAGCGGTTCAGGTTCAGCAATCAGGCGCCCACCAGGAGAACAAGGAAAAATAGCTCAAGTTTCAAAGGAAAGCAGTTCAAGTTTCAAGGGAAAGTAGTTCGAGTGATAGCAATCAGGCGTCCACCTGGAGAACAAGGGAAAATAGCTCAAGTTTCAAGGGAAAGAAGGATGAGTTCAGCAATCAGGCGCCCACCTGGAGAACAAGGGAAAACATCTCAAGTTTCAAAGGAAGACAGTTCAAATTTAGCAATCAAGCGCCCACCTGGAGAATAAGGGAAAGCAGCTTAAGTGTCAAGGAAAGCAGTTTGAGTTTCAACAATCGGGCACCTACCTGGAGAACAAGGGAAGACAGTTCAAGTTTCAAAGGAAGACAGTTCAAGTTTTGGCAATCAGGCACCCACCTGGAAAACAAGGAAATTCACTTCAGAATGCAATTCAAGTCAGCAACGAAAGAAGCTCGCGGCAAGAATGCAGGTCAATAGTCCGAGATGACCAACAGAAGTAGTCTCAATCCAGAATATAAAAAGAGAGGGGGAAAAGAAAAAAAAGAGAAGCGAATCAAAAATACCGAAGCAGAGAAAGATGTGAACAGCTCAAGACGTGGTTGAAGTCACAAGCACCACATGTCCGATCTTGATCCATAAAGCTGAAGAAGAATGAACTAGCACCTGCAACTAGCAAGCATCAAGGTTCAAATCTAAAGTCTGCATGAAGAACCATTCAAGACCCAAGATCAAGCTCCAGAAGACTTATAGATAGGAATATTGTAACTCATAGTTGACAAGCTTAGTTAATCTTTTTCATTTTTTAATTTTTGATGTAATAATAGGACCGCGGACCGAAACCTCGACAGAAAGGCACCTGGACTAGCTCTTCACCTCAGTATACTCCATCATCTCACTCACTTCTGAACTACACGTGGCCTGATTCTTTTATAGCCAATGATATGTAGGGAGCTGAGATACCATGGCTCAGTTACATTCCCCTTTCTCTTAATTTCGGTCTCTCCAAATAAGGGTCAGGTCAAAAACCTGTCTAGTTGTTCTTTGTATGAAAATACTTCGTGTTTCCAGTCAAAGAGGGGCAGTTGTAGACATGTGATTTTTGACCCCCCCCTCCCCAAGATTGTTTTATATATTTTAGCATGTAAATATTTAGTTTAGGCCTAATATCTTTATTTTAACTAATTTTGACTCTTTTACTTTATTTCGTCACATAAAATGAAAATTACAAAAATATTTTAGTTTACGTATCTTCATAAATTTAAATAAAAATATACAAAAATAATACCTTATGTTTATTTTTATATAATCTTGAAAATACAAAAAATAGTTTCATGTTTTAGTTCAATTAATTAAGATTAGTTTTATATTTTTATATTTAGAGGGAAGAGTTAGTTTTGGGTTAGTTTATCCCATTTTAATCTTGTAGTCCATTTTTTTCAGTCTTTGGCCCAGTTTTAAGGCTCAATAATATCAAACACATACCCCTTAACCTAAAAACCCTTTCTATATAACAAAATTAGCCTAAAAAATACCTAGACTCTAAGACCCTAGGACCTATACAAATAATCCGCCGTTTTTGACCCAAATTTTGGACCCCCACCCCTTGAAGATCATCGTCTTCATACCACCCCAAACGACCCCATCGACTCATCTTCTTCTTCAAGAAGCATCCATGAAAGGATCTTAACCATACCAACCAGCAACCTAAAGCCACACACCACCCCAATCTCCCTCGAAACCAGTTCTAAACAATAGTGGAAATCCTCCGAAACTAGCTGGAATCCAGTCGAGGAACCAGCCAAAAAACAGCCCAGATTTGCAGTTGAAATCGGACCCAAAAATCTTTAAACCAACCATGGACATCACCTGAACTCCAATCCCAAATCAAATCCAGTTGGATCCAATATTTCTAGTAACTTGTATATTTTCCAGCGATTTTCAGTCCAAGACTTGCCTTCACTTACTGTCAAAGAGGGTCGAAGAATTCTGGATTTGGAAACAAAAACCCTTTAAAAACTGAAAACAAAGATAGAAATAAACAAGGATTTCCAGATTTCATGGGGATTTCGTCAATTAATATGGTTTTCCAGTAAAGTTCAGTACATCGGTTCCAATTGAAGTTCCGATTGCCGTTCTTGTTGGAGCTCTAATTTCAGCAACTGTTTTCTTCTCAAGTGTGTCGCCAAATCTTCTTCTGCTTGTAATCGTTTCCAAACATATTTAATTGAAAGAAATTTCAAACATTTTAATGGTAAATTGATTCTCAATGTCGATGATGATAATGAGGTAAATATTCCTTTTTTAAGCCACGATTTTGCTATTTTTGTTCATAGCTTGTGCATACAATGGATGCTGAATTGAATCTCAATTATTTCTACTACTGCAGTTTCTATCTTTGCATTGCAATCTAGTGCCAATTTTTGGGTACCTTTTGTTGTCGTTCTCTCTTGAAACCTAATGGGGTTCATTTCGTCATCGTTATATGCTAGCATGTTTTTGGTTGTTACCTTGATTATTTTATCCGTTTTCTTGATGGTTATTATTTCGTAGATTTGATTTGTGATAACAGAGTTTGGTAAAATGGGAATTTGTAGTCCTACTTTGTTTACAACTAAAATCTTTGTGCTAAATTTGGTTAGCCATTCACTGGCCATGAATTTGGGTTGAGAAGGAAGTGATCTTTGTTTGTTAGTAGTAGTTAAATTATATATGGGCAGGCTTCATATGTATTAGATATATGTGAGGGAATCGAGCTTGGAATTGTTCTCGTATGTGCTAAACATCTTGGTTAGAATTAATTAATAGTCCTTTTGGATTACCTTTTCTTATCGTGAGCTTAGTTGATATGAATTAATGTATGTCTATCAAATTATATGTCAAATTTGAGATAGAATTTTTAAAATATTGACTTGAATTGGAAGTAGTAATTAATGTTAAGGGAACTAAAATACATGAAAAGACAATGGAGCTGACCCGAATGCAAAAAAGAATAATTGTCACCTCTTTCCACGAACGGTAGTTTGCTTTTGGCACGTTTAACATATCATCATGATTGTGGACACGTTCGCATGACATGATTATGATTCTAAAAATAAAATCGGGGTATGAGTTCACGCAACTTCAACTAACTATTCTTAATAATAATAAAGCGTTATTAATTGTGGACACATTCGCGTGACATGATTTTTGACGCGCCAAACAAATGGGTACCCGTACGCGTGACCTGTTTAAAGATAATTTCTTTTTTAAAAGAGGCAAATGCACATAGGTTCTAAAATCGGTAATCAAACAATTTGATTAAGCCAAGTATGATCAAAGCGACTGTGCTAAAACCACAAAACCCGGGAATGCCTAACACCTTCTCCCGGATTAACAAATTTCCTTAACCGGATTTCTGTGTTTGCAGGCCGTAAATAAGAGTCAAAACCTTCCTCGATTCGGGATTTTAAACCGGTGACTTGGAACACCATAAATTATCCCAAGTGGCAACTCTGAATTTTATATAAAATAATCCCGTTTCGATTGTCACCTAAATTGGAAAAAACTCCTTTATACCCCCTCCGGGGGTGGTAAAAAGGAGGTGTGACAACCTCTATGTGATTATGTTCATCTTGATTATTCAAGACTTGCCTTTTTCTATCGATATTGTTGATCCTCCCTGTTTGCTAAGTTTGGTTGCTCTTACTTTATTTATATGTTGAGTATTGAATCATAGTTCCCTCTTGATTGATTCTGGATTCCTTATTCTATGGTTTGATTGAAAGATCTTCTTTTAAACCCTAAATTTCTACCTCGCCTGTTTAAATTAATTGATTCTCCTACCTTATTTGTTGTGGTACTTTATTCTTACTGAACCATTTCCTTAATGGGAGTTTTCTGAACTTAGCCCTAATTTTCTACCCTATACTTACTGAATTTGAATCTCTCTTTATTAGTTGTACACTGATTTTTTTCCTTATTTATCACTTGTTCTTACCGTTTGAGTTCATTCCCTTAACTTAAGGGGAGTACTCACCTTGATTTCCTGACTGACTGATTCTGAGTTCCTTAATTACTAATGGACTTTGATTTTTACCTTATTTGCTACCTGCTTTCAAACTATAAATACCTTAGTCTTTCATTAACATAGCACACAAACACTCTTGGTTCAAAAGCTATCTCTCACACTTAAAACTTTCTTCTCTCTTTTGTGCTACTTGTTACTACTCTAAGTTAGCCGGCTGCAAGCCAAGGCTAACCATTGTATTCTCATGTTCTTTCACTTTCCTTACTATCCTCTTTACTGGTATGTTCTAGTTTCAAATCACAGTCACAACAACAATATGATTCTCTTATTGTTTCAGTTCATCCTTTTTCTAGTTTGCTTTTATTTATGATTTTGTTGTGAAACTTGTAGTTGATGTTTACATTATTATGTACTCCCCACCCTTAAGATCAGTATATTACCCCTCTGTGTGTTTCTGAGCATGTCTATACCAATTATCACTTACTTGTTATGTGCTTGCCATCATATGTTCCATGAATCCCAAAATCCCTATCACCCCTGTGTATGAGTTTGTTCTTTTGTCTGGTTTTGTGACTATGTTTGGTCAGCTGCTTTTGAGAATGTCTATAACAATTCCTAGATCTTTTCTTAATTATGTGTCCTATGTATCCCCAAACCCCTTGACCCCTGTTTGTGACTACTGAACCTGCCTTGGTGTTGTGACTCCTGGTTGTGTATGAACCTGTCCTAAGGTGTTATGTTTGGACTTCTATTCATTTATTCAATCTCTTTTCAAACAATCTCTGTGTTTTACTAAATTACTTTAAAAAAGACATCCTTTTATACAGTTTTTCACTAAAACCTTTCAATCTGTGTCAATCACTTTCACTTTACTCCTAAGTCAATAAGTTCTGCCCCCTCCAGTATGTGTACTGCCTTGGGATCCTCTTGAGAACCCTCTGAACTCTAGCATACTGAGGCTGGCCCTTCCACACTGCACTTATTCAATTTTTGGTTACTAAGTCTAGGTGTAAGCACTTCCCGGGATCCTTGAGATCCTTAGGAACTTTGATGCACCTAGACTCTCACATTGTCTATGGAATTGAGGCATTTGAGGTCATTGGAGGCTTTGGGAATCTGGGCCTAATCGAAGTCTCCCTATGGAATATTTTCTTATTTTCTTATTTACTTATGTAATTCATTCATTGGTCTGTAATAACTTGTAAACAAATCTTGGGGTATTTAGTGAAAGGGATGGTTAGATACATGTTTTATGGGGTAATACGGGTAGAAATCACGCTCATAAGACTTTACATTTTAATTTGATTGCCTTACCAAGTAGAAATCATGTTTATAGGGCTTTACGTCTTGTCATGCTTACCTCACTATGCCTATTGGTTTCAAATAAATTATGTAATAAAAATCATGATTTCAATGTCTAAAAATCAGATTAACTAATAGATTCCATGCCTATAGGACTTAATCCAGATTATGTTATGGCAAGTGTTTATGTATGTTTCCATGCCTACAAGCCTTTAAAAATCAGTATTAAACTTAGAAATCATGCCTATAGGGAACAATATCAAATCCTGCCTATGGATCTCGCCTAAAGTTTAGTTTAAATAATTCAATCCGGTTAACGCTTAGTTCACTTCTGAATTGGTTTTATTATGAAGTTTATATTTCTGAAACATGTCTTTTAAAACTGCGTTAATCTGTTATCAAACAACATGCCCATAGGATTTTCAAAATTCTGTTTTAAAATCTTCCCTGTCTTACTATACAATGCAGGCATCAGTATTCCACGTATAGGCAAGCCTGCAGGGTATTTTCAAAACTGCGATTCTGAAACTGTTTCTATGACTTAATGTTTTCTAATCTTAGCAGGCTTTAAGAAACCAGTAGGAAACTGCTAAGGTCATTACTCCTGAGTTTATAAAATAAATTGCTTGTCTTTTGCATATTCACCTAGACATCGTGCCTTAAGATACTGTTTAATAAAAGACCTTAATTGTGCTTGAGTCATGCTGTGTATGTGCCTTGTTTGAGGAGGAAACTTTGAGCTTCTAATTGCTCCCTTTTATTTTATGTGCTAAAAGTCCTAAATGTTTTGCCTGTCGCCTTAGAATTTTCACCTTTAAAGCCTTAGGGGTCTGTCTAGAACCACCTATAGGTAAAGGTCCTAAATCCCTCCAGGACCATTAAGAAAGGACGAGTAACAACACACAATAGAGATTGTGACCAAACACTCGCTTTACATGACCACTAAGGGGATGGGAAGGGTATATATAGGATATGATGACTACGCGCTAATGTCACGTGTAGCCCCTCATCGAGGAGTGTTTACTGGACATTGTGTGGGGTGATCCTATAGGCTAACCAACTTAGGACTCCTCCTTTACCAAAAAATTCCTTTTTCTATTCAAATCCTTTATTTTACGCAACTTTGTTCAAAAATCTTTGTCTTATTATCTGAGTTATACGAACATGCCTTATTGTAATTATTTCATGCAAGTATTTATATGAACTAATTTGTGAATACAAGTTCGGCCGAGACCCACAGTTGTGGACCAAGAGGGGTGCCTAACACCTTCCCCTCAAGGTTATTTCGAGGCCTTACCCTAAATCTCTGGTAATGCAAAACAATCCAAAAGCTAATCACTCTAGGTTCCCTAACGCACCTTAACTCGTTAGGTGGCGACTCTTCAAATACCCAATTCCCAAAAGAAAATGAGTTATCACACCCCATGGAATGTCGAAACCAGGACCTCTCTCCGCGAGGAGGTAAAAAAGGGGGCGCGACAGACTGCGCGATCACGTTTGACAACTTGCGAACGCGATGAACAGTTTATCCTAGCCTTCAAAATAGCTCTACGCAATCATGATCCATACCTCGGATCATGATTAAGGAAACCAGATACTCAGTTTTTGTAGAACTAGCAATGCATAATGAAGGGAAAATAGTTTGAAACCTGTCCGAAACTCACCCGATCCCCCTTAGGACCACATCCAAACGTACCAACAAGCCTAATAACATAACACAAACCTACTCGAGGCCTTAAAACATGCATAACAATATCGAAACGATGAATCACACCTCAATTCGAAATCAATGAACTTTGAAACTTTAAACTTTCACAACCGATGTCGAAACCTATCAAATCACGTCCTATTGACCTCAAATTTTGCACCCAAGTCACATTTGACAGTATGGACCTAGTCTAACTTTCGGAATAAGAATCAGACCCCAATATCAAAAAGTCCACTCCCAGCCAAACTTTCCAAAATTCCAACTTTCGTTATTTCAAGTAAAATTCTACTATGGACCTCCAAATTACAATCCGGGCGTGCACCTAAGTTCAAAATCTCCAATCGGAGCTAATGGAACCATCAGAATACAATCCAGGGTCAAATACTAAAATATTAAACTTGGTCAAACTTTTTAAATTTAAAGCTTCTATCTGGGAATCATTCTTCCAAATCAATTTAGAATAATTTGAAAACCAAAACCAACGATTCACATAAGTCATAATAAATCATATGGAGCTACTCATGCCCGAAAACTACCGAGATAAGTGTAGTTGCTCAAAACGACCGATCAGGTCGTTACATCCTCCCCTACTTAAATATACGTTCGTCCTCGAATGTGCCCAAAGTTGTTCTCAAAGCCATCAAACTGTCGTGTAACCTTACCATGCACATACCCGGGGGTGATCCCAAATCACCCTATCCCATATAGGTCTGATAACACAACATAACTTAAATTTCCTAATCCAACCTAGCCCATAAGCCTTAGTATCCAATTTCCACATCCGAAATTTTCTATAAGATCAGAATCTCACATCTACACCATGTATAAGTCTGAACATGCTATATCCAGCCATAGTCATAACCCAAGATGAAATCACATGATATACCACATAACTCAAGATAATATCTAATCACAGTAGCTGCTCAAAACAACCCAATACGGTAATAAACCTCTTATCAAACAAAACCTCATTCTAAAACCTTCATACGCTCCCAATGATTAAAGAAACATGCAGAAACTCATAACCATTCGTCATATCAACAAGTCATAGAGCTCACTCTCCTTCGAGAAGGACTATAGCAAATTTCTAAGACGGCTTTCGATATTATTCTTCCAACATGCTGTAATCATTTCCAGTAGTATCCATTCTAGGTCCAATTACCCCATCGCATCGAACACGACCACTCTAGTGACATGGTACATCAATAAAATCTAAAGCCGTAACTCGTGCAATCTGTGCACCAATAAGCAACATTCCAAATATACGCAATCATGGAAAATGACTTAAACAAGAGAACCGTCCTACAAGCTCAACGAGTACCACCACAATACAATGCTAAGAACCCATCAGACACCGCAGAACCAAAGAACACAAATCTATCACAAAAGATCTTACCATAAGATAACTCTGCTACAATTCGCGGTCCTATCCAAATGTTGGTCCATATTATATATCTCGAGCCACCCAGCTCAAAATCAATAATCATGCAAAATTCGACATCAAGTACCCAGAGTGCATTACCATAATCACGGAGATCAAATAACACAATATCATGATCCAGAAAGAATATAGCCGACGCGCAATAAATCATGCAATACCCAAATACTTGTCCGCTCAAATCCCGATATAAACCTCAAATAGAACCGCAACATATGTGCATATAACCAATGAATTGCAACTCGTCGTAGCATAAAAGAGTAACTCACAAATCATTTCAGAATACGAATAAGCTCCACAACAACCAAATGGCACATCCCTCAACAATAGCAGTATGTGGCCAACCAATGGACCCCCAAATCAACTCTAGTCATCCAAAAATAGACAAATAACCCTCCGAAAGCCCACAGTGACTGAATCACAACACATACTACCCTCTAACTAGCCTTGGAAACATTTTCACAATCCAAAACCACGAAACAATCTACTCATGAGAACTCCCAATCTCCAAATCCATAGAACCCACATACCACCATATCCGATCTCAGCTCTACTGCATGAATGTCTAACATTTCTCCAATACACTATCATCCCACGAGGAATACCTTTATAATCTTTCCGTGCCACAAAGCAAAATTTGAACATCAGCAGTCGATCAACCAGGAGAGTGCCGCATGCCAATGAAGTATCCATATATCAAACCACATTGTCCCTTCTGAAACATATACTCTCATCAATCCATACCACATCAAGCCATACCAGATAGTAATATTATTTACCTAGTCATCTGAAACTTTCCATGATGCCTAAGGACTCATGACCACCCCTTTAAAACTGAATCGTGACCTTACACATGCAAATCTCAATCCTACACAACATACCGCACATACCATGCCATCATACAAAAATTATGAGAACTTCGTAATCCACTCTAAGTCATAAATAACTGCTTATTTAATTAGCCAAGAACTTTCCATTTGATCCCATCAAGGAGAAAATCACTATACATCATATGCTCCTCATGCTAGTAGGAAATATACATCTCTAACCGTGGTAGTAACCATCAAGTAATTTTCGAATCCCATTTGCACAAAACCAACCCGTTAGGACTGAATCCCTCTAATTCAACCAAGCTATGCATGTAACAAATAACCCAAGAGCATTGCCATGAAACACCTGTAGAAACTCACTACATCATAAAGACCAAAAGAGCTAATCGCATTCGTCACCATGCTGATCCAATCCGTTACCAAACTTTCCTATCTTTCCGAGTTCCTTCCGAATTGCCTTTAAATTGATACTTCTCCTCGCCATAATACCACAATCCTCAATAAAGACTCACCACACAATACCCAAGCATAAAACCACACTAAGGCTCATAAGCCGTCGACTTCTCCCTTAAGCACCTCACAAGTACCACAACCTAGATACCCGCTCTGAAGAGGCTTTATGTGAGTTTAAAGATGTTCATTTTACCTTACAAATACTGAAATGTAAAATCCACAATGATATAGAAATACTGCGAGTCTCGACACCATCCAATGTAACCCTCCGATTCTAGCCATGTACGAATCCGCAAAATTCTCAATTGCCACATTTAAATCTTGCATCCATTAGAACCATTCTTAAGAGTCTTCCACTCTATTCAGATGTCAATTAAACTGATCAAACACACCGAATGACCTATGCCCCATTAGCAGAACAACACCCAAGGAAGTAATCCACTCTTCTAAGCAACCGAGTGAATCCATACTCCATGCAGGATACATACTTTACAAATAACAACTCAATCATCCAATGTATCTCATATACCAATAAAGCATAATACTACCCTTATCCAAAATTTTCTTTACTCGATTCATCCTCGATCTAGACCTCTGTAAGCCATAACTGATTCACCAGTATACCTCAAACTGAAACCAATACAACATATAACCGTACAATCAACCCGTCGATAGCAGACTCCCCCACTTGGCCCAAAGCCAAGAAATAAAGCATCTGATAACTTAAAATAGCCACCCCCATACTGGCATAACACCGCAATAGGATTCAACTACATCCTTCCCAAGCTCATGTAACACAAACCATATAATACCTCAAATTATTTATAGATCTCACATTCACCCTTATAACAGTCAAGACAACTCTCAAAAGCGATCTAAGATCAAATTGCACTACATATAATTCACTGGTAAAAGAGGACTCGCTACAACACAACATAGGGATTACACAAACCTTAGGACACCCTGCAGGAGATAAACCACATGCTTTGCCTCAAACTAACATCTCTGTATACCCTTCCACAGTCATAACTATTTTGCAACCACTTAATCTTTCTGAGTCTAAACTCATATCACAACATGAAAATCTACTTCATTCCCCAACTAAACAGCATGAAAAATCCTTCAACACACCCATAACTCGAGACTATATGTCTAATCAAGATGGAAATTAAGCACAAAATAGTTCTTTCTACACCTCAAGCAAACCCTGTTCGTCACAATCAAACCATATGAACACATCTCGTAGTCACATCATACTCATCACGTAGGCCTCCAATCACGAATTCTACTAATAGCGACACTACCAAACATATAAATGAAAAAGCACGTGCGCACACAATCAACATCTTTGTGCTCAAGATACAGTCACAACCCGACCTCAAGTCCTCTAAATTGGTCCTTCATCAGC
The DNA here is from genome assembly GCF_000393655.2 of Nicotiana sylvestris. NCBI lineage: Eukaryota > Viridiplantae > Streptophyta > Magnoliopsida > Solanales > Solanaceae > Nicotiana > Nicotiana sylvestris. The sequence continues at coordinate 116,910,817 of NC_091061.1, forward strand.
ATACTGAAATCACATCTCGTACCTCATCCATGGATTCACACGTCGTCAATGCAAAACTGATACTGAGCTCTCATGTGCGCATACGAATGCATCGAAGGAATTCAAAGAGTTATGATTCAAGCTAAATCAATGCCGCACGGTAAGGAAAAAAAGATGGGAAGTATATCCTAAATGTCATGTAGCCTTTCAAAGATAGGTATGGACATCATCATACCAATCCGCAAGACTCTACTAGACACTTGCTCATGACTTGTAGAACCTATAAACCTAGAGCTTTGATACCAATCTGTCACAACCCAAAATCTACTAGTCGTGATGGCACCTAACCCAACCCGTTAGGTAAGCCAACTAATAACTACCCAATTTCAATAACATTAATAAGGCTATTAAACAAAAATAAATTATCTGGATCTATTACATTTCCCAAGGACTGGTAGTACAAATCATGAACTTCTAACAATAGAGTTTACAAAGCTGGTATGAAAAAAAATACCTTTTGTTTGAAAGTACATAAACATAGTTTTATAATCTAAGGCTACAATGAACAAGATGCAGTTACCACAGGAACGTGGGTACATCTTCCAATCCAGCTCCCGTCGAACACAGAAACATCGACATCCGAAATCTGCACCCAATGTGTAGGAAGTATAGTATGAGTACACCCGACCCCATTTACTCAATAAGTAACAAACCTAACCTTAGGTTGAAAGTAGTGATGAGCTGGAACATAGGTTAGTTCCAACACCAATAACCAACACAAGTTCATAACAACGTAGAGCATATAAATAAGGGAGTAACTCAGAAACAAAATGCTCAGCTTTCTTTCACAGTTTTTTTTTCGAAAAAAGTTTCTCTTTTCAAGAATATCAAAGAAAACTTAAATTTTCTTCCGAAATCGTCGTATAATATAAGATAATTAAAAACTGTAAATCTTTCTAAAAATCCTTTTCACAATAAATAAGATGTTTCAATTTCTTTCCAGATAGCAAGTGTAATATACCTCTCAATGACCATATATCAGTGTGTGTAAAAAAGTCATGAATGACGTGATACTGTACATGAGGAAAAATACGTCTCTATGCATGTATGTCATATATGCATGCCAATGCCATGTATCTCAGATATGAATCATGTACTCACACTCTCACAGTGTTCAATCTCACTGTCTCACACTTTCTACTCATCATGCTCAACTATTCGATACTGTATATGGCCCATAAGGTCTAGGTAAATAAATCCCGAAACATATACAACGCTGATTATAAGCCACCCAGTACCGAGGAAAAAGGGCAGTCTAACCCTGTGGCAAAATCCATCTCCAGATATCAAGTACTTCAGTCAAATCCATGTCCAAGGAAATCCATCACTCAATAATATCATTCATGCTCAATGAGGGTTTGTAAAGACTCCGGAGGGGCTCATGTAGCCCAAGTGCTATCATAATCATCAATATAACCGCTATGGCACGCAACTCGATCCCATAACTATCACGCATAATCAGGCTCTATGCCTCATTCAGTCATCAATCTCCCAACTGATATATGATGTATCAATAAATAACAACTAAGATTATATGAATGCATGAATATGACTATGTGCGAAATATCAATGAAATCAGTGAGATGACAGCAGGAAACAGTATTATTGGTCCTAACAATATTAGCATAAAACCTAAACATGATATCTAGCATGATTGACAGCTCAGTTATTTTTCACATGGTGAAAACAAAGATATCAACAAAATAGGGTCGTTATACAGTGCCATAGAAACAATGAAATCAGAATTCATAGGGTGCACGCCCACACACCCATTACCTAGCATGTGCGTCACCTCAATATCAATCATACAACACATAATTTGGGGTTTCATACCCTCAACACTAAGTTTAGAAGAGTTACTTATCTTAAACAAGCCAATTCCAGACGCCGAGCAAGCCCAACAATGCTCCAAGAATGTCATCTCACGCGTAGCGATCTCCGAACGGCTCAAAACTAGCCAATAACAACTCAAGTACATTAGATAAATCCCAAGGAAACCATTACAAATGATAAAGATTGAATCCAAAATCAAATCCCTAATCCGGCCAAAAATCCCACCCGAGCCCGCACCTTGGAACCTGACAAAACTCACAAAATCTGACAACCCATTCTATTACGAGTCCAACCATACTAGTTTCACCCAATTCTGACTCCAATTCGATGTTCAAAACTCAAAAATTCATATTATGAAACTCTAGGCCAAAACCCCCAATTTCACTTTAAAATTCATCAATCAATTGCCAAAAATGAAGAGAGATTCATGGAATATACCCATAACCGAGTAGAGAACACTTACACCAATTCATATGATAAAAACTGCTTCAGAAATTGCCTCAATCTGAGCTCCATATCTCTCAAAACGTAAAAATGGTCAAAACCCTCGAAATAGAGTACTTTATAATCACTGGGCGAATCGATAAATCACGATCACGGAAACAACCTTGCGACCGCGAAGAAGGAAATGCACTGTCCCCTGAAAATGCACTACGCGATTGCGTACAAAGGACCGCGAACGCTAAGAAGAAGCGGACACTGCCTAGCTTAGTCAAACACTCTACGCGAACGTGTTAAGGTTTACGCGAACGCGATGCTCAAATTGCAGCAGTCTATGCTATCACATCTGATGACTCGCAAACGCGATGAACAATTTCTCCGAGCCTTCAAAATAACTCTACGCGATCGCGATCCATACCTCGTGATTGCGATTAAGGAAACCATATACGTTGTTTCTACAGATCCAGCAATGCATAATTATTGGTTCAAACACACATGCAAGTATACATGGTCGTCTAGTAATAAAGTGACTCGAAAATCGGATGTCGAACCCACAGAGACTTAGATTGATAGTTAACTAAGTAAACAAAAATCAATTAATTGTCCAAGATATTTAAGAGTGATATTTTTTTATTAATCTACTATTGCGGAAATTAAACAAATAACAACTAAATTATCAAGAATGCAATTTTGTATGACCAGATTTTACTTCAGAGGAGATAAATATTCCAGGGTTATGGTTGGTTAAACAATCCTATTAAGCTCAATAATCACACTCGTTAATCCAGATTATCTATTGTTGCTAATTAACCAGATCTTTTATATGAATAGCATGTTCCCACAATGCTACTCACCTGCCCATAATATATCAACCCTATATTCCTATGGTATTGATTCTATCATGAATGAATATAATACGATATTCAATTAAGCAAGACTGTTAGGTAAATTCCTATCCTAATCGCGAAATCTTCCCCCGAGCCACAGGTTCAGAAATAAGATCTCTCTAATTCTACTCTAATCTAAACACAGCTTTCCCAAGCATAGTATAGATAGTAAATAGACTCAACTGATGGCCAGACAATTAAGCAATTATGCACAACATTATTGAAACAACCACAAGATGATAATTCGAATTAACGAAGATGTAATTAATAAACGTTAATAATCATGCAAACCACAATCCTAGAACTAGAGTGCTTAGCCACTCATGTTCGTAGTAATAATTTTCCAAGTACTTTACATAAACAAATTACAAAGAAAAGAAAAAGGGATGAAGAACTTTATTATTTTCTCCTCCAAAAGTTGTCCACGTGATGTCCTTGCCTCCGATCAGAAAAATTCCCTCAAAGTGAGGTTTTTAGGTCTATTTTTATGTGTAGGAAAAGGCCTAAACGTGAAGGTAAAATACTAGTCAAACTAGGAGATGAAATAAATCTTTCAAATTTAGAATGGATCTCACTCCAGGCCTGGCGTCGCTAGGCATAACGCCTGGTTAACCTGGCCCCAGGCCTTGCCTCGCCAGGTCTAACGCCTACTACAAGCCTGGCGTCGCCAGGCTAACGCCTGCTTTAGGCGTGGCTTTGCCAGCTTTCTCCTTTTTACTGTTCTCGAGCACACTTTCAACTTTTAAGTATCCCTTTTGCTCTACTTTCATCTCCAACTCACCTACACATAAAATAAACTCCATTACGAGCAAATAAAGTGTAGTTTATCATTAAAGCATGTAAAATTCAAGGCAAATAATGTACGAAACTATAAAATTATAGCCCCACATCAATACCCTGCACTTAAACATTGCTCGTTCTCAAGCAATCAAACTACACTTATAGACACAACCTTTTTTAAGCAATTCCCTTAACTCATTACACCAAGAATGTTTAAAATAGTCTAAGCACCAAGGTATAACATTCTCGCCTCAATATTTGACTCACCAATACCATGAACTATTCATAATTCACTTACTCTAACATGGAGGTCAATGACATTACCTTTCCATCATGAATCACATGCCCTCACACCACAAAAGAGAGTAGTTCCACACACAATAAAATTAAAGATCAATTAGGAATTCAAGATAGAAAGAATTCACTCACTCTTAGAAATAACATTCATATGCTACAAAAGATGCACCATCGGCTTGCCCGTAGTGTACTATTCTACTAATCAAGCTCATTCAGTCTAAGATCAAGTAGGACTTTCATTGGTTGTAATGTAGGTTGCGGGTCGGGTAGGATACATTTGGATATAAGAGTGGCTACACCTCCCTAAGCACTTTAACACATATACTTTTACATTCAAACCCCATACTTATGTCAAATCATAACTCCACCTTCATATCAATGTATATTAACTCCATATTTGTCACGACCCCGGTTCGCCCTTCTGGAACCATCGTGACGGCACCTAGTCTCTACGACTAGGTAAGCCTAAAATGCGGAAGATAAACAAATTTGCAGAAGAAAACAATTTAAAACAGAAATATTGTAATAAAACAGCATTTAAAAGTGTCGCTCAGCATACACAATATTAACTCTCAAAAACTAATACATTTTTCCAAAACCCAAAAACCCATGAATCACAAGCTACGAATATAATAAAAATGCTCTAACTCCGTAATGTCTACATCAATAGAAAAGATAGAAGGGCTATCACTATAAGATAGAATGAAAGGGACTCCTAGATCTGCAGACGCGGCAGATATACCTCGAAGTCTCTAGAGCAGTCGCCTTGCCTCAAGGGTGATAGGACTTGGTCGAAGTACCTGGTTTTGCACATGAAAAACATGCGCAGAAAGGGCATGAGTACACCACAATGGTACTCAGTAAGTTCCAAGCCTAGCCTTGGTCGGGTAGTGACAAGGAGGGTCAGGGCCCTACTGAAATAAATAAAAATATAAGGTATGATAGAATAAGGTAAGAAGTACCGTAGAAAGCTAACAATAAGAATTGAATGCAGGAATATAAGTAACTCAATAACTGAAATAAAGGAAAAAACAATCACAAGGAAATACCATTCTTCATAAGGATAATAATCGGGGATATCTCAGTATCCCGAGGATCTCTTAGTACCCTGAATATATGCAAGGGATCTCTTGGTATCCCAAGGATCTCTCGGTATCTTCAATATAGTTAGGGATCTCTTGGTATCCCAAGGATCTCTCGGTATCATCAATATATGCTAGGGATCTCTTGGTATCCCGAGGATCTCTTGGTATCCTCAATATACATTCTAGGGATCTCTCAGTGTCCCGCACCTCATCTCAAATCACAAATACATGTAAGGGATCTACCGGGATGACGTCCCGTAGTCCCAAAGTAAAACACGCAGCAACAACACAAGGAATACTCAATTAAGCTCAATTTCGTACCAATTAAAATAGGTAATTCTAATCTAATATGATTCACATAATGCAATTAAGACAGTTTAAGCAAATAAGCAATTAAGTCAATTAAACATGCTTTTTCTGAGCTAACAACAGGCCTAAATTGCAAGGAGTATAAAATAGGAAAAAGGAACGCAAATTGAAATTGCTTAAAGAAAATCGGATTTTCAACAATCAGCTCAAGTATGTAATCATCACCTCACGTACAAGGCATTTTAATTATCAAATATACCAAATCCTAAGGGGAAGGTCCCCCACACAAGGTTAGGCAAGCCACTTACCTCGAACCAGCTCAAAATCAACCTGAAACCACGTCTTTGCCACGAGTACTCAACTCCAAATGGCTCAAATCTATTCAATTCAATTGCATAATGTAAATAACACTTCAAGTAACTGATTCTGCAATTAAATTCTAAGATAATACGCGAAATTAGGTAATATTACCAAAATGCCCCTCGAGCCCACATCTCAGAATTGGGTGAAATTTACATTTTCAGAAACGTCATACTCTCACAAGTCTATACATAACAAGAACACTGAAATCAGTGTTTAATTGGCCCCTAAAATACCCATGTTAAGGTCTCTTAATCTCAAGCTCTAATTACCCATTTTCCCCAATTTTTTCACTACTAATTAGGTCTTTAATCACATATAGACGAGTTATGAAGTCAAAAATGTTACCTCAAAGTGATTCCCCTTTGGTTTCCTCAAAAATCACTCCCAAAAGCTTCAATCCCGTACAAAAATGGTGGAAAAATGAAGAAGGGTCGCGGATGGGCTATTTAAATACTACCCAGATTTAACCCTATGCAGTCGCAGAAATACCTATGTGATCGCATAAGACAACTTCCTCAAGCAACACGATCGCGACCAGCTCTATGCGATCGTATAGAGCAAATTCCATCACCCCACTGCCACACCAAGTCCTTCTACGCGAATGCAAGGGTCCTTATGCGAATACAATGGCCAACAAACTCACCCTATGCGATCGCACTCCTTCCTATGCGATCACAATTCGCAAAAAAATGCTTATTCTCAACTTACTCTAAGCGATCGCAGGTGATCTCATGCAATCACAATAAACAAATCACTGCTGCAAAAATACCAGAAAACAAGCAATCTCCCAAAGACCAAAAGTGCCCGTTTGAGCACCCGAAATACACCCGAGGCCCCCGGGACCTCAACCAAACCTACCAACATATCCCATAACTTCATTTAAACTTGTTCCAACCTTCGAATGCTCAAAAAAACATCAAAACACCAATTAGCATCAGATTGAAGCCTAAGAACTTCAAAAATTCTAAAAATACGCTTTCGATCAAAAAGCCTATCAAACCTCGTCCGAATGACCTGAAATTTTGCACACACATTACATTAAACACTACGAAGCTACTCAAACTTCCAAAATATCATTCCAACCCTCGGATCAAAATCTCACTATCGAATTGGAAACTTCAAAATTTCAACTTTCGGCATTTCAAACCTAAATTAGCTACGGACCTTCAAAACACACTCCGATCATGCTCCTAAACCCAAAATCACCCAATGGAGCTAACGGAACCATCGAAATTCCATTCCGAGGCCGTCTTCACACTGTTCTAACTACGATCAAATTTCCAAAACTTAAGCTCTCATTTAGGGACTAAGTGTCCCAAAACTCTCCGAAACTCAAAACCGAATATCCCGACAAATCAAACTAGTAGAGATAAACACGGGCAAAGCAGTTAATAGGGATCGGGGTGTTAATTCTTAAGACGACTGACCGGGTCGTCACAATATTTCTTTAAGCATAATTACCTTAAGAGTCACCACTATCACGGAATACTTTTCATAGTAATACAACTATTTTTTTCTTTTCTTCTTTTTCAATTCATGTGGCTCTTATTTTTTCAAAACAGTGCACCTTTCCCTTTATTTCATTAGTTCCACTTAAAACCCAAACCAACCACCCTACACTTTAACTTTTACAAAGTTCATAACAATTCAATGCTCATGAGAGGTGACAAGGTTCAAATATATGGTCGAGTCAAACAAAGGGGTACGGCTTGCAATGTGGCTGCCAAAGAAATAGGATTACAGGCTTGATCATGCCCAACTATGCCTTATAAAAAGGACAAAATGGTCGTTGCAAATATAATCTGGGTATTTAGCCCAGAGTTGAATCCTACAGTGAATTAACCTACAAATTACTTTTGTCAGACTCACTGAATTCTCCATAATCAACTTCCCAGATATTTTGAATAACACTTGGCGATATTTCTACGAACTATAACTGAATAAAATTAAGCAAAATAAAAGCTAACTATGACTGATTTGTAAACAAATAAGAGAAAGATCTAAGGTTGTGATTTCCCCTATCGATGGAATCCCTTCCTGTTATGTTTCGTATAGATTTGCGTAATCGTCTCTATCGATCATGAGCACTCTTGTAAATATCTCCTGAGTAATTATTAAAAATTACTAGACGCACTCTCCCGAGTTACGCTAGCTGGCTTTTATTACAGCTCACTTAGATCGCACCCAAGGTTTTGTTATCCCTAATCCCACCTTTAAACACTCGGTTATTGATTCCTCATATACTTTGGGAGTGGTGTTGTTCAACAACTACCTAAATATGCACTCTCTTCCGAGTAATACATATTAAATAGGCACGGTTAATTGAGGATCCTATCAACAATAAGAACGTAGTTGAACAAATAGAGATTAAACTGGGCAAACTATATTAACACAACCAGAAGTTCATCCCTCAACAGGTTCCATCAAAATCTTTGAATAAATAATTTGCTACTCATAATTGTGTTCATAATAACAATATCAAAATTCATCATGAATGATAAAAACAAAAGGAAGAATGGTATAACTCGATGTCGAATTATCCTCCTTGCCTCTTGCCTCTTCTTGCCTTGAACAAAACTATAAAAACCTTGATATCCTCTTTTTGGGCGAGCTGGACCTCTTATAGGTTAATTGGAATTGCCCCCAAACTTCCAAGTTTACCCCTAAAATTTTCGCGTTTCAGAGTGACTAGCACGGTCGCGCTCGAACCGCGCTTGGGCCGCACAAATGGCGTTCTACACTGTCACTGCTTTCTAGACTAGTGCGGCCAAGCTCGTGATCGTGTTCGGTCCACGCTAATCGACTTCAACGCTGCCCCATTTCTTCTGGTTTAGCATGGCTGCGCTTGCCCCACGCTAGAGTGGATCAACTATTTATATCTTCTTTTCTTCTTCTTTCACACGTACTCAACTCCGAGGGGCTTTTCTTTGCTTTAATTTAGCTCCAAACACTGTCATATGTCCTCATAAGCACTACTTGCTCCTGTAAAACATAAAATTCACAACTTAGAGCAATTTATTTAACCTTCCTTGAATAGTGAACCATAGTCGAGTTGGGGCATAAATAGTCGCCAAACCACATGAATCTAGCCTATTATTAACACTCACACTTAAATCATTGCTAGTTCCCGAGCAATCCACCATACCTACAAAGGTTTTTTCACTAAGAAATTCCTTAAGGTATCACACCAAGAACATATCACCAAAGTTGTGTCTAGTAGTGTAGCATCTTTGCCTCAAGAGTCGACTCTCACGTGTCATGCAATATTCATACTTACTCAATTTACTCTATACAGAGGTCAAGACTTACCTTTCCTTCGTGAATCAAATGCCCTCACATCATACAAGAGAGTAGTTCCATAAGTAATAATATTAAAAATAATTAGGAACTCAGATAGACAAAATTCAGTCACTCTCAGAGAGAACATTCATATGCCACAAAAATGCATCATAGGCTTACCCGTAGTGTACTACTCTACTAATCGAGCTCATTCAAACTGAGATCAATTAGGACATCATTTGGTTGTAATGTAGGCTAAGGGACGGGTAGGATATATTTGGATATAGTGACTAACCTCCCTAAGCACTTTTAATACAATCACTTTCGCTTTTAGAACCATACTTATGTCAGACCAAACATTCTACCACACTTCTATTTATAATACCCGAATCTCTTTTAGGTGCAATTCTATCAAGTCACCACTTATCAAGGACTATATTTACTTTTTTTAAGAGTCGCTTATTCTTTGATTTTTCAAAACGCTGCACCTTTTTCTCTATTTTATTGGTTCCACTCAAAAACCAAACCACCACTCCCACACTTTAACTTTTGCATATTTCATAACCATTCAAGTGCTCATGGAAGGTAAAGGGGTTCAACATATGGGTCGTTCAAACAATTAGGTAAGGTTTGTAATGTGATTGCCAAAGAAACAGGCTTATAGGCTCAACGGGGTTAAATACAATGTATCGTATTTAGGTGGGTCTACTTTATATATCTGGCTTAACAAAGAAGCCTATATCACTTCTAAGACTGAATAAAGCTACTATTTCGCTTTGCAAACACACAGGGCAAGTTCTAGGCATCAAATGTAGAGCATAGAATATAATACAAATAACACACACAAGGCACATAACTTACTCTAGATTGGCTTATCAAAACACTCTCGTTTGAGTACTCAAGTTAGTGACAAACATACAATTTAAGGCACTCTAACAAGAATCAACAACTGAGACTAAGCATCACACTCAAGTGTCTACAGTGTTCAGGTGTATCAATGCTAAGGGATTGTCTTCCTATCTCAGCTCATATCCCACAAGTACCAAATAAAAACTAGAAACAAAATAAACAAAAACTAACTACACCCGGTTCAAGAAAAACCCTTGGATAAAAACCGCAGCCCAAAGAAAAACCAAGGGGGAGTTACTACACGACATAAAACAGAAAATCTTTTTGGTATTTTCTTTACACTTGCTTCCCTCAAGAAAACTATCTAGAAGATCCGTCATCAGGAAGAGTCCAACATATTTCTAGTTTTTTTAAAGGTTGACTTAGACCCTCAAGAACCCCGCTTAATGAGATCCGTCGTCGGGACAAGTCGACTCACCTAATTCGACTGCTACTCAAATCCACAAAATAAAAGAAAACATAAAACAATCATGTTCTTACATATATACACATACACAGAAGTATCCCCCACCCGGCACTTAAAAAGAAGACATGTCCTCATGGCATACAAAATAAAGAAATGTGAGGTAAAGGAACTCCCCTGATGGATCAATCTTGATTAGAGACCGTCCCCGGGTCCAGATGACATGCACGACCCAGAACTCGCAGCTAGCCCATTATTTTCTTCTTTGATTTAACCTGCTGGGTGGTCACCGCATCAATACGCGTACCTAATTCAACGACCGAGGTATGCAACCCTACCATCTCCTACTCTAAGGCTGCTAACTGGGTAACCCGACCAACCTCAGATGGTCCTGCAGCTTCTACAACCTACTCATGGTCGGGCGACTCGGCTCTTACTTCCTCCTGCTCATCCTCTCCCTCCTCAAATGCATCAGAGTCATCACTATCATCACCACTAGGTGCCACAGGCTCCTTCCCAGTAGTCACCTTATCAGCTTGAAACTTTACCTCTCTCGGCACTTTTCCATCCACACTCAAATTTTTCGTTACCCGAGCTGCCCGGTAAAGCCTAGTGACTAGGGAGGGGAGGAAGAAACCATACCTCTTCATCAGACAACGTGTAAACTTCTCCTCTTAAATAAGCTTGGCTATGTCAAAGTTGTGACCATTTATAAAGCACCAAATTAATGCAGCTCGAGGAGCATTCACTTTCGTGGTGTTGGAGGACGGGAGTAGGCAGTTGTTCATGACATATATCCAGCACTTCCCTTCAAAGGTGAGCGCCGATGAATGGAACTTCTGCCTATATTTCATCCACACAATTTCCTTTCCAAGTATATATATGGTTTCAAAGAATACCTTCTACGAGGTGTATCTTCTACCATAGGCTTCATAATAGTCTTCCATCTCTGCCACAAGTGTGGGCAGCCGGTATATCTCCGAATAGCCTCAACAGAGGCATCCACAACCTTCTTGTGCACTGTTACTACACCATTCACATGTTCTTTAACGTTGGCATAGAACTCGCGCACAACCATCAAATTCCCATCATCCGGCTCTTCAAAGAAAATTTCTAGTCCACGCCTGACCAGCTCATTATATAAGTTGGGACAGCCATGGTGGAGCGACCCTATATCCATGCCCCTCTCCGGTATTGGTTTCTTGGAGGCCTTATCAGCAAAACGGTCCTGAGCAAAGGAAAATCAAACCTGTTACTATTAAAAGGACGAGCAGGAGCTGAAGAACATGCTCTGGAGGATCCAGCTTGACCGCTGGATAAAGTACCGGTGGTTCGGCATTTCCTGGAGGGTGCCATAGTACTCGGAAGAAGAATATCATTAGCACAACACAGAAGATGTGACTCAACTGCGGTTACTCAGACATCACCTGCACAATTGGTCACAATTACCATTGACACTCACTGTGGCATTTTAACAAACACTTTGTGGGCATCATTCACCGGAACCCTCAATTTACCATGTTATAAACCAATGTTCATCACAATTCCCCCAATATTACCCACCTAAGTTAAGATATGCATCTACACAAACACCACAATCCACAAGCAACTATGTATACTCTACAACTTACTTCTAAGAGAAAAAAAAAAGAAACACTGCTACATAATCAAGAATTCAAAAGAAAACCCAACAAAAATTGGCAAAAAAAAACCTTACTTGAAGTGGGAGGAGATTGTGAGAAGTGAACAAGAAGAGTGGTGGGGATGGAATTGGCGTTGAACATTGGGGGGATTAGGGCTGGGATTATTTGGGAATGAGAAAGGGGCGTGTTTGAGTGAAGAGGGAGGGGACTTAGTCATAGGAGGAGAAGAGGGGTTTGAGGTGTGATAGGAAAAAGGGGGAGGGTAGGGTTGGGGTAAACAAAATAATACAATTAAAATACAAAATAAGAAAATAAAAAAAAAATGTTAACTTATACAAAGTAGCAGGCGGAACGGTACTAGCACGGTCCAAGCGTGGCCGCGCTAGTGAAACAGAACACTTTGCCATATGTGCGGTCTGAGAGTGGGCCGCGCTCTTGGGCGAAACGCTGAGGCAGAATACTTTGCCATATGCACGGTTTGAGCACGGTTCATGTGCGCCTGCGCTCCTGGGCCTCGATATTTTTCAATTTTTTACCTATTCCTTTAGTGTTCGATGGACTTATCAGTCACCCAAGCTCACCTGCACTGGTTAGTACTTACTAAAATCAAAAATAACAAATTCTAACTATACTAAAGTCACTACGTATTGGGTTGCCTCCCAACTAGCGCCTTAGTTAATGTCGTGGCACGATAGTTACAACAAGTCAATGGGTTGCCTCCCATGTAGCGCCTAATTTAACGTCGCGGCATGACGCTGAAGAGCACATTTAAGGCTCGCTCGACCTCTGAGGTTTAGTCAGATGGATCACTGACACTTCTTTGGTTTCATCCATGCCCACATATGGTTTTAATCTTTGCCCATTGACTCTAAATGTGCGGGAATCTTTCTCTGAGGCAATCTCTTTGGCACCTGAAGGAAGCACTTCGACCACCTGAAATGGTCCAAACTATCGTGACTTGAGTTTACCCAAAAATAGCCTTAATCTTGAGTTATAAAGCAACACTATGTCTTTGGGATTGAAATTTCGCTTAACAATTTTCTTGTCGTGCAACCTCTTCATTCTCTCCTTGTATAACCTCGTGCTCTTGAAAGTAAGAAATCGGAACTTGTCTAGCTCATGTAGTTTTTTGACTCAATATCAGATTTAGTTGATTCATTGCCCACCAAGCTCTATGTTCTAGTTCCACTGGCAAGTGACAGGCCTTCCCGAACACCAACTTGTATGGTGACATACCAATTGGTGTTTTGAAAGCGGTTTTGTAGGCTCAGAGTGCATCATCTAGCTTTTTCGCCCAATCAGTTCTTGTGGCGTTCACATTCTTGTTCAGCACACTCTTTATTTCTCTATTTGACACTTCGACCTGTCCACTGGTCTGAGGATGATATGGGGTTGCCACCTTATGGCGCACATCGTACTTTGCTAGCAATTTCTTGAAGGCTCAATTGCAGAAGTGAGTGCCTCGGTCACTGATAGTAGCTCTTGGGATTCTGAAATGGTTGAATATATTCTTCTTCAAAACCCCACCACCACCATTGCATCATTGGTGGGGAGTGTTGCAGCTTCCACCCATTTGGACACGTAATCTATAACAACAAGTATGTACTTATTGTCAAAGGAGCTGACGAAGGGGCCCATGAAGTCTATCCCCCATACATCGAACACTTCAACCTCTTGAATTGGGTTCATGGGCATATCATGGCGACGGAAGATGTTTTCGGTTTGCTGACATTCATCACAGCCCTTTACCCATTGATGTGCATCCTTAAACACGCTTGGCCAGTGGAACCCAGCTTCTAGAACTTTTGCTTCCGTCATGACTCCTCCAAAATGTCTGACATATGCCGATGCATGACATGACTACAAAATAGAAGATTGTTCTATCTTGGGGACACACTTCTGGATCATATTGTCAACACAAATTCTAAACAGATAAGGTTCATCCCAGTAATACATGCGACAGTCACGATAAAACTTTTTCTTTTGCACAGAGGAAAGGTCATAGGGAACTATACCGCTTTCCAGGTAATTTTCAATGTCTGCATACCATGGCACTTCCTCAAGGCTTGTGCCAAGTAGCTACTCATCTGGAAAGGTTTCCAAAATATCCTCTACCTCAACTGAGTTTTTAGCTCCTTCAAGTCGTGGTAGATGATTAGTGACCTAGTTTTCAGTGCCCTTACGGTCACAAATCTCGAGGTCGAACTCTTGCAGTAGCAGCACCCAACGAATTAGACGTGATTTGGACTCCTTCTTTTCAATAAAGTACCTAAGAGCAGCATGATCAGTATATACAATTACCTTAGAGCCAATCAGGTATGATCTCAACTTGTCGAATGCGAACACCACAGACAGCATCTCCTTTTCAGTCACAGTGTAGTTCAGCTAGGATCCACTCAACATTCTACTGGCATAGTAAATTGGGTGCATCATCTTTTCTATTCAGTGTCCTAGCACTGCCCCCACTACATAGTCATTAGCGTCACACATGAGTTTGAATGGTTGCTCCTAGTCGGGGGAAACAATGATGGGTGTTGTGACTAGCCTCTTTTTCAACTCCTCGAATGCTCCCATGCAATCATTAGAAAATATGAAAGGGTGATCTTTTTATAATACATGCAATCATTGAGGGTTCCGGTAGAAACTGGCATGCCCATGGAAGCTCCTGATTGCCTTGATTGATGTGGAGGGTGGTAGATTTGCTATCACATCAACATTAGCACAATCCACCTCGATTCCCTTGCTTGATACCAGGTGTCCCAAGACTATACCCTCTTGTACCATAAAATGGCACCTTTCCCAATTAAGTACAAGGTTACTATCGATATACCTATTCAACAATTGGGTCAAGTTTTTAAGGCACTCATCGAATAAGTTTCCTACCACTGAAAATCATCCATGAACACCTCCATTATGTCTTCAACCATGTCGGTGAATATGACCATCATGCACCTTTGGAATGTGGCGGTGCACTGCATAGGCCAAAAGTCATTCTTTGGAAGGCATAAATCGCATTTGGACATGTGAACGAGGTCTTCTCTCTATCCTCTTGTGCAATGGAGATTTGGTTGTACCCTGAGTACCCATCCAAAAACCTAAAGTGCGACCTCCCTGCCAGCCTGTCAAGCATCTGATCAATGAAGGGAAGTGGGAAGTGGTCTTTCCGGGTGGCCAGATTCAATATCCTATAGTCTATATAAATTCTCCAGCCTGTGACGGTGCTTGTAGAGATCAGCTCATTGTTATCATTTTTTACCACCGTCATACCACCCTTCTTAGGAACACAAAGCACCGGGCTAACCCAGTTGCTGTCAGAGATGGGGAAAATGATTCTTCCCATCTAACCACTTAATGATCTCCTTCTTCACCACTCCCTTCATGTTGGGGTTCAGCATTCTTTGATGCTCCCTGGAAGGTTTGTGCCCCTCTTCCAACAGAATTTTATGCATACAATATGCCGGGTTGATCCCCTTAATGTCTTCCATGGTCCACCCAATGGCAGTCTTGCACTCCGTGAGTACCTGCAAAACTAGATGGCAGTCTTGCACATCTAACAAACTAGATGAGATAATAAAAGGTAATGTAGAGTTAGGTCCTAGGAATGCATACCTGAGATGGGCGGACAGTCTCTTCAACTCCAGCTTTGGTGGTTCTTTTATGGATGGCTTGGCTAGAGGAGTTTCTCTTTTTTCTAAGTTCAGTGGCTCAAATTCAAGTGATCGCTCCCAAAATCCTTTGCCCTCAAGAGCCAACAACCATTTTGCCAATTCTTCCCCATTCACCTCATCTAAATTCATAAGACATACAGCAAGAGGAACCTCAATAGTCAATGTCTCATCATTCTCTTCCATGATTATATCTACGACATTAATAAGAGAATAATTGGCGAATTCACTTGGTCGCCTCAAAGATTTCTACACGTTGAATGTTATCTCCTAATCTTTAAACCTCATCTTGAGCTCCCCAGTTTCACAATCAATGAGGACTCGCCCTGTGGCCAAGAACGGCCTTCCCAAAACTATGGGAGTTTCTTCATCCACTCTACAATCTAGAATCACAAAATCTGCAGGGAACACAAATTTCCCTACCTGTATCAACACGTCATCCAGAATACCTGAGGGTCATTTCACAGTTCTTTCAGCCAACTGCAACAACATAGACATGGGTCTAGCTCATCCAATCCCCAACCTCTTATAGACCGCCAGGGGCATAAGATTTATTCTCGTCCCCAAATCATAGAGTGCCTTGGCAAAGACAAAGTTACCAATGGTGCAGGGAATTTTAAAACTCCCTGGATCAGGCAACTTTTTAGCAATTGGTCTAGTCACCAAAACACTGCAGGTCTGAGTTAGAGTCACTGTGGCCCAGTCTTGGAAGTTGAATTTTCGGGACATCAAGTCCTTCATCATTTTTTTATAACCAGGCATCTCCTTCAAAGCTTCAATAAATGGAAGGTTTACCTGAATTTGTTTCAACATCTCCAAGAATTTCTTGTATTGTTCATCTTTCTGGTATTTGGCCATCTATGTGGGAATGGTGCTAGAGGTCTCTTCTTCCCAATGATTTGGGTTTTCTTTTTATCAGACACCACCTCAACTACCGATTCCTGGGCTGTCTCAGCTTCTTTCTCAGCCTCAATCTGTGTGTTGGTTTCTTCCTAGGCAGGTTGTACTGTAACCTCTGTCAGTTTTGCTGAATCATCTAGCTCAATGGGCACTGGTACAAGTGTCTCAGCCTGTCTACTTTCTCGAGCCCTCTCTTACTCCAAGTCTAGGTCTTTGCCATTACGTAGACTCACTGCCATCAGCTGCTTTGGGCCTTGATCTTTTGGATTTACCTGAGTGTTTGCAGGCAATGCCTCATGAGGATGATTATTCAAAGTCATAGAGATCTGGCCCATTTTCACTTCAATATTCTTTATGGCTGACTTATGTGTATCTACTCTTTGACTCATTTTCGCATTTGACCCAATAACCTGCTGCATCATTGCCTCTAGTCTAGCAAACCCATCAACCTCTCTCCCACCATGTTGTTGCTGAGGAGGATGATAACCCTGCTATTCATTTTGGTTATTGTACCCCTGTGGCCTTTTGTAAGGCGCCACATTATCGTGAGGTCACATGGATCCCATATTTCCATTGTTGTGTTGTGGCTGGAGTGGCCTGTATGGTTGATTCTGTTGGCCTCAATTCTGACCACCCTATCTCTGGCCCCCACAATTAGACACATAATTCATGTTCTTAGGGTAATGATGATGATCACTTTCCATATTCCACTGGCTACCAATTGGCTGACTAATGCAAGATGTGCATAAGCCCCCATTGGTTGTATCTACAATGTACACATGCTGCTTCTACCCTGACTTTTCCACCTTTTTGGTGAGTATACTTATTTGTGTCATTAAGGTAGCCATATTTTCAGAAAGGGTGTTGGCTGGATTTAAGGCCACTGAGTGAACTACTGGAGTGATTGGTACAATCCTTGTTGTCCACCCTGAATTCTATGCCATCTTGTCAAGCATGATCTGGCTTTCTCTCCATGATTTGCTCAAGAATGCTCCACCAGCTGAATCATCGACATTGGCCTTCACGCTATCTGTCAGACCCATGTAAAACCACTGCCCCAACATCTACTCTGGAATACCGTGGTGCGGACATATAACCAACATCCCTTTGAATCGTTCCCAAGTTTCTTGCAATGTTTCTATTGGTTTCTGTCTGAAGCTCAAAATTTCATCAATTTGCTGAGCAGTCTTGTTGGGTGGATGAAACTTATTCACAAATTGCTTGACTATCTCCTCCCAAGTCGTGACGAAATTAATAGAGAGTGAATTTAGCCAAGTCTGGGCAGCTCCTGTCACTGAGAATGAAAACAACAATAGCTTTATTTCTTCCTAAGTTACGTTGGGCTGCCTTTGAGTTTTGCAGATTGATAGAAAATTCTTCAAGTGTTGTTGATGATCTTCAATGTATGACCCCGAAAATAGTCCCTTGTTTTGCAACAACTGCAGCATGTTGTTTGTGATTTGAAAAGATTTAGCCTGTATCTGTGGGACTACTATCTCTGTGGCCAAATTATCTGTTGTGGGTTGAGCCCATTCATATAGAGAAGCCTCTGGCACTATAGGCGCCAATACCTGCACAACTGGGTCTACCACGTTATCCCCGTTGTTGTTTCTATTGTTTACCAGCTCTGCTATGTCTGGTTCAAGTTGTTCAGTTGATTGTTGTTTGTTTGTTTTTCCGGTTAGACCGATTCAAGGCCTTGAAAACTTTTTCGGGATCTGATAATACTTCAAACACTTCACCAGTTTTCGATGAGTTTCTAGGCATGCACCTATACAACCAAGTTAGCAAACGTTAAAATTTCAATGTATGGATTGAAAATGAAGAAAATTGACTACACTAAGAATTTTTGTATTTCTTTCAACTGTAATTGATAACACCGTTAATTCCCCGGCAGCGGTGCCAAAATTTGATCACGCCCAACTATGCCTTATAAAAAGGACAAAGCGGTCGTTGTAAATATAATTAGGGTATTTAGCCTAAAGTCTAATCCCACGGGGAATTAACCTACCAATTACATTTGTTAGACTCACTGAATTCTCCGTAATCAACTTCCCTGATATTTTGAATAACTCTTGGAGATATTTCTACTAACTATAACTGAATAAAATTAAGTAAACTAAAAGCTAACTATAAATGAGTTGTAAACAAATAAGAGAAGGATCTAAGGTTGTGATTTCCCCTATTGATGGAATCCCTTCCTGTTATGTTTCGTATAGATTTGCCAAATCGTCTCTATCGATCATGAGCACTCTTACTACCGTAAATCTCTCCCAAGTAATTACGACAATTTACTAGGCTCACTCTTCCAAGTTACGCTAGCTGGCTTTTATTATAGCTCTCTTAGATCACATTCAAGGTTTCATTATCCCTCATCCTACCTTTAAACCCTCGGTTATTGATTCCTCATATACTTTGGCAGTGGTGTTGTTCAACAACTACCTAAATATGCACTCTCTTCTAAGTAATACATATTAAATAAGCACAGCTAATTGAGGATCCTATCAATTAACTACAACAAGAATGTAGTTGAACAAATAGAGATTAAACTGGGTAAACTATATTAACACAACAGGAAGTTCATCCCTTAACAAGTTCCATCAAAACCTTAGACTAAATAATTAGCTACTCATAATTGTGTTCATAATAACAACGGCAAAATTCATCATGAATGATAAAAACAAAAGGAAGAAAGGCAGAACTCGATGCCGAATTACCCTCCTTGCCTCTTGCCTCTTCTTGCCTTGAACAAAACTATAAAAACCTTGATATCCTTTTTTTGGGCAAGTTGGATCTCTTATAGGTTAAGTGGAATTTCCCCCAAACTTCAAAGTTTACCCCTCCTTGCCGCTTGAACCGCGCAAATGGCATTCTACACTGTCACTGATTCCTGGACTAGCGCAGCTGCGCTCGCGCCGCACTAATCAACTTTAACACTACCCCGTTTCTTTTGCTCTAGCGTGGCCGTGCTAAGGCAGCACTTGGCCCATGCTAGAGTGGATCAGCTATTTATCTCTTCCTTTCTTTCTTCCTTCACACATACTCAACTCCGAGGGGCTTTCCTCACTTTAATATAGCTCCAAACACTGTCCTATGTCCTTATAACCACGACTTGCTCCTGCAAAACATAAAATTCACACTTAGAGCCATTTTATCGTCACTTAACCTTCCTAAAATAGTAAAGCATAGTCGAGTTAGGGCATAAATAGTCGCTAAACTACATGAATCTAGCCTATTATCAACAGGCCCAACGGGGTTAACTATGATACATAACAATTAGGCGGGTAAAATATATATATTTGGCTCAATAAAGAAATGCCTATATCACTTCCAACTGAACAAAACTACCCCACACTATAAAGACAATCCAACCACCCCACACTTTAACTTTTACAATGTTCATAACAATTTAAGTGCTCATGAGAGGTGACAAGGTTCAAATATATGGTCGACTCAAATAAAGGGGTACGTCTTGCAATGTGCTTGCCAAAAAAAACAGGATTACAGACTCAATGGGGTTAACTACGATACATAACAATTAGGCGGGTAAAATATATGTATTTGGCTCAACAAAGAAAGGCCTATATCACTTCCAACTGAACAAAATTACCCCACACTTCAAAGACAAACCACCCACTATGCACTTTAACTTTTACAATGTTCATAACAATTTAAGTGCTCATGAGAGGTGACAAGGTTTAAATATATGGTCGACTCAAACAAAGGGGTATGACTTGCAATGTGCTTATATATTGCTCAACAAAGAAATGCCTATATCACTTCCAAGACTGAACAAAACTATTATTTTGCTTTGCAAACACACGGGAAAAGTTCTAGACATCAAATGCAATACACAGAATAACATACAAACCTCACAAACACATGGCACATAACTCACTCAGGATTGGACTAACCAAGACACTTTATCAAAGCCGTTATTAAAATTTAAGATTATACAATTTAAGGTACTTTTACAAGAGTCAAAAACTGAACCTAAGCATCACCAAAGGCAAATTCACACGCACTTGGCTCAAAATATCTAATACTTTCTTGTACATAGCATCATCATTTTGGTTTTGCAGTCTTTGTGGAAACGAAGGTGCTGGCCTTGTCACAATTTTTGGCTTTTCTTCTTTATTCTCCTCAATGGGCTTAGGAACTAATTCTCATTTAGGTACTTCTTTTTCTCTAAAACATCTTTTCATTCTCTTCCATTTCTCAAGGTAATCGCATTGACTTGAGCCTTAGGATTAGTCTCAGTATAACTCGGGAGAGCTCCAGTAGGTCTAATTTCTGAACTCTATGTGCAATTGTTGATTCTCAGCCATAACTTTCTCATTGTCTATCAACAGCTTCTTCATCATGTCGGTCAAACTCTCCTCTGTGTGCTGTGGAGGTTGAGGTGGATGATTGTAATTCACTTGAGGCCTGATATTCTGATTTCTACCCCAAGAGAAGTTAGAATGTTTCCTCCAGTTTGGATTGTATGTGTTACCATATTAAGCACTTTGATTCATCGGTCCTCTAGCTTGTTGCCCCACGTAGTAGATGGATTCAAGATTCACGGGGCATATGTCGCATGTGTGACCTTCACCACATATCCATAGCAAGTAGACATCTGTTGCACATGTTGAATCTGTTTTGCGTGGTGCATTGTCATTTTATTCATCTAATTCGCTAATCTCGCTATATCTGCCCTCATTGCTGAGAAATCATCAAGCTCGATCACACCTGCTACCTTTTGTTTAAGTGCTCTTCATGGTTCCCCATCTCCTTGCCAGTTATTATCATTAGCGGTGAAATTGTTTAGCAGGATCTGGTTCTCATAATACGGCCTTGCCATGTAGCTACCCCCACATGCTGAGTCAAGATTCATCTTTGATACCTCATCCAACCCATCAACGAAAGTGTGACCCAACACCTCATTAGTCTAACAATGGTGTGGACAGTCTGTGAGTAGCTTCTTATATCTTTTCCAAGCTTGTCTAAGAGTCTCTCCATATCGCTGTTGAAACCCCAGAATCTGGCTCCTCAGTGACTTTATCTTCTTTGTAGGAAAAAACTTGATTAAGAATTTCCTTGCAAGATCTTCCCAATTGTGGATTGTGTTTGCAGGCTCCTTTTGTAACCATTCCTTAGCTTCCCCCTTCACTGAAAAGGGAAATAGTGTTAGCCTGACATAGTCCTTGGAACGTTCGGATAATTTTAAGTGTTTGTAATTTCCAAGAAGTTCTAGATATGCTTCTGCGGGTCTTCGTGATATAGACCCACATATTTCCCTGTGGACTGAATCAGCTGTACTATGTACTTTTTCACTTCAAAGTGACCTGTGATGTCTAGCTTCACTATCGCCTGAGTCATATGAGCTAGATTGGGCATTGCAGCTTCTATCATCGGACGCTCTTCATTACCTGCCATCTCTATTAGGTGTGGTTGAACTACGATGTCCAACTCTTTTGCAATTCTAATTCTAGCTTCAACTTCCCTCCTCGCTCTATGAAGTGTTCTCTCGATTCAAGATCAAGAGGAAGGATATTGTTTGCGCTTCTACACCTCCGCATCCAAGAAAAGAGCCTGCGTTATCACAAATAAAGCAAACTAAAAAAAATTAAAACATGAACAAATAACGAATAAAAGCTTAACTTAACTAAACAATCAATAACTAAGTCCCCGACAACGGCACTAAAAACTTGTTGGGACTAAACACACATGCAAGAATACGTGGTTGTCAAGTAATAAAGTGACTAGAAAGTCAGATGTCGAACTAAAATCAATTAATTGTCCATGATATTTAAGAGTGATATTTTTCTATTAATCTACTATTGAAGAAATTAAACAAATAACAACTAAATTATCAAGAATACGATTTTGTATGACGAGATTTTACTTCATAGGAGATGAAAATTCTAGGGTTGTGGTTGGTTTATCAATCCCATAAAGTTAATAATCACGCACGTTAACTCATATTATCTATGATTGCTAATTAACCGGATCTTTTATATGAATAGCATGGTCCCACAATACTACCCGCCTGCCCACAATATATCAATTCTATATTCCTATGGTATTGAGTATATCATGAACAAATATAATATGATATTCAATTAAGCAAGACTGTTAGGTATATTCATATCCTAACCGCGAAATCTTCCCTCGAGCCACGGGTTCAGAAACAAGCTCTCTCTAAATCTACTCTAATCTAAACACAACTTTCCCAAGCGTAGCATAGATAATAAATAGAACTCAACTGCTGGCCAGACAACTAAGCAATTATGCATAGAATTAGAGAAACAACCATAAGATAATAATCCGAATTAACGAATATGTAATTAATAAACGTTACAAATCATGTCAACCACAACCTTAGAACTAGAGTGCTTAGTCACTCATGTTCATAGTAACAATTTTCCAAGTATTTTGCATAAACAACTTATAATGAAAAGAAAAAAGGATGAAGAACTCTATGATTTTCTCCTCCAAAAGCTGTCCACGTGATGTCCTTGCCTCCGATCGAAAAAACTCCCACAAAGTGGCATTTCTAGGTCTATTTATATATGTAGGAAAAGACCTAAACGTGTAGGTCAAGTCCTAGTCAAACCGGAGATGAAATAAATCTTCAAAACTCAGAATGGATCTTGCCCCAGGCCTGGCGGCACCAGGCATAATGCTTGGTCGACCTGGCCCCAAGCCCGGCGTCGCCAGGCATAACGCCTGGTTAACCTGGCCCCAGGCTTTGCCTCGCTAGGTCTAACGCCTACTACAAGCCTGGCGTCGCCAGACTAATGCCTTCTTTAGGCTTGGCTTCACTAGCTTTCTCATTTTAACTATTCTCAAGCACACTTTCAACGTTTAAGTATCCCTTTTGCTCTACTTTCATCTCCAACTCACCTACATGTAAAATAGACTCCGTTACGCGTAAATAGAGTGTAATTTATCATTAATGCATGTAAAATGCAAGGCAAATAATATACAAAACTATAGAATTATAGCCCCACATCAATAATGAAGATAAAATATTCTGAAACTCGCCCGAAACTCACCCGAGCCCCCTTGGGGCCACATCCAAACATACCAACAAGTCTAATAACATAACACATACCTAGTCTAGGCCTCAAAACACACATAACAACATCGAAATGATGAATCACATAGCAATTCAAAATCAATGAACTTTAAAACTTCAAACTTTCACAACCGATGTCGAAACATATCAAACCACATCCAATTCACCTCAAATTTTGCACACAAGTCACATTTAACATTACGAACTTGTTCCAACTTTCGGAATCCGAATCTGACTCCGATATCAGAAAGTCCACTCCCGGCCAAACTTTCTAAAATTCCAACTTTCGCCATTTCAAGCCAAATTCTACTACGGACCACCAAATCACAATCTGAACGTGTTCCCAAGACCAAATCACCAAACGGAGCTAACAGAACCATCAGAAATTCAATCTAGGGTCAATTACTAAAAAGTAAAACTTGGTCAAACCTTTCAAGTTTAAAGCTTCTATCTAAGAATCATTCTTCCAAATCAATTCTAAATAATCTGAAAACCAAAACCGACGATTCACATAAGTCATAATACATCATACGAAACTACTAATGCCCGACAACTACCGAGCTAAGTGAAATTGCTCATAACGACTAGTCGGGTCGTTACAGATTATGGCTTGATACAGCTTGTTCAGACTTATGCACTGTGTAGATGCGAAGTTCAAGTCTTGTAGTAAATTTCGGATGTTGGAAATTGGATTTTGTGGTTTACGGACTAAGGTTGAAGTAATGATGCTTAGTTATGTTGTGTTTCAAGCCTATGTGGTATAGGGTGATATGGGATCACCTCTAGATATATGCATGGCAAGGTTACATGGCGGTTTGACAGCTTAGGAACAACTCTTAGCACGTTCGAGGATGAATATATGTTTATGTTGCGGATAATGTAGTGACCCGACCATTTCTTTTACCAATTTTCACTTCGTTTGGTAGTTTGGGGGCACGAGTAGCATCGTATTATGTATTAGGACTTGTGTGCAAAATTTGAGTTCATTCCGAGTTGATTTGATATGTTTCGGCATGCATTTTTGGAAGTTAAAAGTTCGAAAGTTCATTAAGTTTGATTTGTGGTGTGTTTCATCGTTTTGATGTTGTTATGCATGAATTGAAGCCTCAAATAGGTCTGTATTATATTGTGAGACTTGTTGGTATGTTCGTACAGGGTCCCGAGGAGCTCGGGTGAGTTTCAAATAGGTTTGGGCTGTGTTGCGCTTGTTTTTCTTATATTTCGACATCATTTCTTCAAACATAAATGGCACCACATTAAGCAAATGAGCTCCAAGTCTGTTTGGATTGAAGCATTAGATCCGCATCATAATTTTGGAGGCATAGCAAAAAATAATCATTGAATTTGGACATCGTATGAGGAGTTTGTGGTCATTTTACTAAGAATTACGTTGCCAGATTTTCAGATTAATTACGAAATTGCCATAGACTTTGTGTTTAATAATCTGCACTATTTTTAAATATTGAAACCAATATATCTCCTTCATTATAAGGTCAAATTGAGTGATTCAAAAGCCTAACTTGACTGAAATTTCACAATGAATCCATTGAAGGCATCAAGAGTGATTTCGGGATTGTTTAATATGAAAAACGAGGCAGAACAGGTGGGCAAAAATACTTAGTATCACAGGTTTGTTCATTTGGTCATATTTGAGTTGGGGAGCTCGGATTTGGATAATGTGTGGAGGCGATATTCACCATATGGATTGGGGTAAGTTCTTTATACTCGATTTTGGTTATATTTCATGAATTCATCTTTGTTTTTGGCATTTTATTGATGATTTCAAAGTGAAATTTGAGGGTTTTGTCAAATTTTCTCAAAGACAATTTTTGAGTTTTGAACATTGGTTCGAAGTCAGATTTGAGTGAAACTAGTATGGTTGGGCTCGTAATTGAATGGTTTATCGAATATTGTGAGTTTTGTCGTGTTCCAAGGCGGATTGACTTTTTGGTCAATTTTTAGATTATGATTAAAGATTCAACCTTTATTGATTGGGTTTGTTTTTTTGGCATTATTTGATGTATTTGAGTTGCTTTTGGCTCGTTTTTAGTCGTTCGAAGGTCGGTACATGTTGGATGGAAATTTTGGACCATCGTTTGGCTTGTTGGGTATTGGATTTGGCTTGTTTGAGATAAGTAACAATTCTAAACTTGATGTTGAGGGTATAAACCCACGAATTACGTGCTATGTGATTGGTGTTGATGTGACGCACATGCTAGGTGACGGGTGTGTGGGCGTGCACCGTATCAATTGTAACTCTGTTATTTTTATAGTACTGTATACTTACCTGATCTTACCCGTAACCATGAAATTTCTACATACTTGAGCTATTGAGTTATGCTCCATATTAGAAACCATGTCTAGGCTACATGCTTATCCTGTTGGAACCTACTAAGGTCATTTTTGCTATTGAGTTATCTACTTTTATTGCTTTATATACTTAGTCATACACATTAATATGCATATCATATCTTAGTCTCTCTTACCATTTATTGACACATCATATCATCTTTTTTGGCTATTTTTATGGCATTGTGAGCCCGAGAGACTGAAGAGATTGATGACTGAGTGAGACCGAGGGCCTGATTAAGAGTGACATTTATGGGATCGAGCTGCACCGCCGCAGTGGTTATACTGATTTATGATAGCACTTTATCTAAAGGAGCCCCTTCGGAGTCTGCACACACCCGAGTGAGTGCGGTTGATTATATTGAGGGACGGATCTTTCCTGGACATAGATCTTGTCCGAAGAATTTATATACCTGGGGATGGATCTTCCCCACGGGCAGGATTTGGCCCTACTCAGTATTGAGTGAGTGATGGTCAGTTGATGTATATATTCCAGGATGGATCTTCCCTAGGACGGATTGGCCATATATAATACTGAGTGATTAAGCATGATGAGCGAACAGTGTGAGACAGTGAGATTGATTACTCTAAGAGTGTGAGTACATGAGTTCATCTTTGAGATACATTACATTGACATGCACACATGACATACAGGCATATATATGCATTTTTCTCATGTCGTACGATATCACGTCATTCATGACTTCTCACACATATTGACATATGTGCATAGATAGGTATTTTACACTAGCTATCTGGTAAGAAAAATGAAACATCTTATTCATTTTTGAAAGGATTTGCGGGAAAAATTACAGTTTTAAAAAATACTTGTATTTTCGATGATTTCAGTAAAGGATTTGGGTTTCCACTGATTTACTTGAAAAGCAGAACTATTTTTCGGGAAACTATGAGAAAGATGAGTATTTTATCTCTAAGTTACTTCTTTCATTACTTGTTTTATGTTGTTATGAATCGTTATTGGCTATTGGTATTCAACCCAACCTTTGTTCCAGCTCGTCACTACTTTCAACCTAAGGTTAGATATGTTGTTTATTGAGCACATGAGGTCGGTTGTACTCATTCTATACTTCTGCAACTTGCATGCAGATGTTGGCTATTGATGTTGATGTGATCGATGGGAGCTGGAATTGAAGACGTACCTGCATTGCGGCTTTAGCTGCCTCTATTCATGGTAGCCTTAGATCATTAAAATATGTTTATGTACTTTTCGAACATATGATATATTTATTTCATACCATCTTTGTAAATTCTAACGTTTGAAGGTCATAATTTGTATTACCAGTCCTTGGGAAATGTATAAGATTCAAATAATTTCTTCTATTTAATTATTTTATTAATATCATTAGAATTGGATAGTTGTTAATTAGCTTGCTTAGCGGGTTGGGTTAGGTGCCATCACAACCAGTTAGTTTTTGGTTCGTGACACGGCTGCTCTTTTTTTTATATCAACTAATTTACCATGGACATATATGACCGCGTGAAGCACGGGCTAATTAACTAGTTTACAATAATATTAAGTAGACAATTGTTTGACATGTCTAGCAATGAATTTTTATACTAGATAGTTTTATAGTTCTCAAGTAGAATTATTATGAATTGAAAAGGAAAAATCTATTTTAGTATGTCACCCATATAAAAGGAGCATGCAACTAACATATAAATAACTTAAATAAATATTTTATAAATAAGAGTAGGACTAATGCAATAAGAGAGGGACATTTGTAAAGAAAATATCATTCATTGATTAATTTTGAATAATTCGAACGATAGTATCAATAATAATAATAATAATTAACAACAACAACAACATCAACAATAATAATAATAATAATAATAATAATAAAAGAAGAAGTCTAAATTGTACTAAAAATAACAGATTAAATATTCTTACGTCATTAACGATATTAGAAGCTCAAGTAAATAATTAGGAAGAAAGGTGGCACAAAATTGAATGTCAACAACTACCCCTCTTTGACCGAAAATGTTGAAAGAGTTTTTGGACAGAAGAGTTGACTTAGTAGCCTATTTTGTCTCGACCATCAAGATTGAAATGGGAAAAAAAGGACATAAAAATAATTACAGCCGAACTCCGGTTTCGAGTTGCCTACAAATCTTGGGTTATACGAGAATCAGGCCATATGTAGTTCAAAACTTATGGTACCCTAGAGTAGGACTCGACTATTGATGCGGATCCTAAAATGCTGCCCAGTATCGAATTATTGAGACACTTGGTACCATGATTGAAAGAGAGATGTTTGAAATGAGGATTTGATTAGGGATTTTGAGAGTCTGGCCGAGCGGAGTTCGAAGTAGATCCTTGAACTTTATTATAGAGTTTGGTAGTCTTTAACCAATTGCCCTAGTTCACTGCTAAGATATAGTTCCATGTTGCGTTATATTTCCTGCAAAGTTTCTAGACACTGAATACACTCATTAGTCGACTGTAGATACGTCTTAAAAATTAACAGAGCTGGAGGATTTATGCAAATAATGCCTTGGAGGTAATATACAACTAATGCCCTCGAGGCCATATTTATAACGTCTTATATGTCATATAACTCATGCCTGAGAGTCATTTAAATGGTATTTTTGAGGAGTGAAGATAATGCCTTAGAGGCCGCATAAATCAAGTAACATCTTTAAGACATCAAAATATTACCTTTGAGGCCTATATAAAGTAATCAATGTCTCTGGGGCATTTAAATAACTCACTCAATACGATATAATTCACAAATCAAATAATATTACAAATTAAATAATATCATAGATTAAAAGAAAATGCCTTCGAGACAATATAATTCACATAACACTACTAATCAAATAATGCATTCAAGGCCATTCGAATTAATAATACAACACATATCAAGTAGTGCGTTTAAGGCCATATATATCAAATCATACCTTTTAGGCCCTACAAATCACATAATTAGAATCACACAATCAAATAGGGAATTTGAAAATTATAGAGAACAAATAATGCCTTTGAGGACATACAAATCATATAATGCCATTGAGGCCTATACAAAAATATAGTGCCTTTGAGACCATATGAATAAAACAATGCCTTTGAGGCCATGGAAACCACATAATGCCGTCGAGGCTACACAAGACAAACAATACTACAGATCATGTAATGCCTTCGAAGCCATATAAATCAAGTGATACCAGGATTAGTAATACGTTCGACGCTACACGAATCATATAATTAAAGTCACACCAATCAAATAATGCATTTGAAGCCACATAAATCAAACAATGGCTTGGAGGCAACATGAGCTCACATAATACCTTTTGAGGTCAAGCAAATCAAATAACGCCTTTGAGGCCACATAAATCGCATAACTGAAATCATACAGATCAAGAAGTATCTTCGAGACCATACAAATCAAATAATGCCTTCGAGGTCATACAAATCACGTAACAGCTTTCAGGCTACACAAATCAATCAACAACATAGATCAAGTAATGCCTTTGAGGCCATACAAACCAAATAATTCCTTTGAGACTATTCAAATCATATAATTGAAGTCACAAAATCAAATAATGCATTTAAAGCCAACAAATCAAACATTGCATTTGAAGCAATACGAATACACATAATACCCTTCAAGGTCACGCAATTTAAATAATATCCGTGATGCCATATAAATCACATAACTGAAATCATACAAATCAAGAAATACATTCGAGACCACTCAAATAATACCTTCGATGTCACACCAATAAAGTAACGCCTTTGGGACCACACAAATCAAATATTGCCTTTCGGGTAGCACAAATTCACATAATGCCTTTTGAGACCACGCAAATCGGATAATGCCTTCGAGGCCATACAAATCATATGATTAAAGTAACACAAATCAAGAAATGACTTCGATAGCACAAAAACCAATTAATGCCTTTGAGGCATTAAAATCAAGTAACGCTTTTGGGCAACGTAAATCAAATAATGAATTTGAGGCAACACAGATTCACAAAAATCAAACAATGCCTTCGAGGCTACTTAACTAGAATAATGTCGCTAAGGCCATACAAATCAAGTAACAACTTTTGAGCCGCACAAATTGAACAATTGCCTTTTGAGGTCAAACAGATTAAATGATGTCATTCAGAACATACAAATTAAGTAATGTTTGTAATACATACAATCAAACAAAGCCTTCGATGTCATAGAAATACCGGCTTTGAGGCCACACAAATCAAATAATGTCTTTGAGGCGTACGAATTGCCTTTGAGAATACATAAATAATACAATACCTTTTGTCACGCCCCAACCTCGGGAGGTGTGACCGGCGCTCAATCGAGTGAACCCAACTGAGCAAGCCTTTTTAAACACTTTCTACCCAACTCAATATGATTAAGGAAACCATGCTTTCGTTTATTTAGACAATAGGAAAGATCGTACATTCAACATTGTTAGTTCATTTTATATCACAAACCTTGAACCATGGTTAAGTTTCCAAGATTTCATACAGTTATAGTTTAGAGGAACAAGAGTTTAGAGTTGCACCATAATCTAGTGACCCATCCAATACCCGGACATAACCCACACAACATCTACGGAGCCTCTAAGGATACAAAAGACAGTTATGATAACGCCGACAATAAGGCCCCGGCTATACCTCAAAAGTGTGAATTTTACAACAAAAGGTGTACATCATAACCCTTGAAGTAAAGGGGCTCACCAAGACTTCTGAGAGGTGGATACTCTGCTACTGCGATCAGCACTATCCACTATAAAACCACCTACATTCATTCAAAAATATAGCGCCCCTGGCAAAAGGGACGTTAGTACCATGGAATAGTACTAGTATGTATAACTAAATACCATCTTATTAGAAAGAACTATCAAACAAGAATAAGGAAATCGCAAGGGACAATCAAAAGCTTTAACCGAACACCACATCATCAAATAAAAGAATCAAATAACTTTCCCATAATTTCCATAGCTTTAGTTGGGGCATTTAATATTGTTCATCATCTTTCACATTACCACCGCTTTCTTGAGCGGAGTCCGATCACGACCCGATCGGCTAGGTTGCCTCTTTTGAGACATGTACCTCAATCACAATCTCATTCTCAGTTTTCAGAATTCAATATCAGCACAATACCACCATGTGTGCGGCATGGCGTCCGATCACAGCTCGATCGGCTAGGCCGCCTTACCAAGACGTTGTTCCTTTCTCATTAATCATTTCATTTCAATATTTATTCCACCTATATCAATTCATAGGCACTTAGGGCCAGAAATATCACCTTATTTCCACTTTCAATGTTAACCTTGCAGTTTAGGATAATAGGCACATACAAAAGCAATTCAAGTTGTAAGCATCGGTAAGATTTCACATAGTTGACATGACAATCTCAGTTTTAATCTTGGCTTGAAGTCTAGGCATTTCAACACATGGTTCATATTCTTCGCACATCTCTAAATATCAAGAATAGTACATTGCACACGTTGAGGCACACTTTTTATGTATACATATAATTGCAAACCAATTCATGTGAAATAATAATCAATACATTAACCAAATTCTAGTCTTACCACATTTGCGTAGACACCAACTGAGCTCAATTTCTTAGAAAATGGGGTTTTAGCCATACATACTTCAATAAAGCTTTCCTTAAATTCTTACAAAACCCCAAAACTCTTAGCAACTTCGATCTATTTTATGAGAATTACAAATTGAACTTAAAATTAGAGACATAATTTAGATTCTAGCTTATTTGAGTATATTATCAAGCACTAAGTGTGCATTGTGGTTTTAGGACCCTTTTGTGAGAGGTTTTCATTATCTTACACCCCAATTGCTATCTTTTTAGCTCACAACCTCCTCATACCCTATTATCATTTATGTATTGAAGATAATCAACCCTTATACCCATGAACCCACTTGTTAATCACTTATCTTAATAGGAATTTCGAAATCATAGATTAGGGCACAACTTTTTACCTCTTAGGATGAAGGCCTAGCAAATTTTACTTGAAAGTCTTCAAAGATTTAGGCAAGGATTGTAGTGACTTGGTGAGAGTTAGTTTCTCCCTCTAGAACTCCCTCTCTTACTCTGTTTGCAGTAAAATAGCATAAAAGGGTTCTAATGGGATGTTTTTAATGGTATGGGGTTGGGTTTTAAAAGTTAGAAAATAAGAGTCCCGACAAAATCTGCGATCACATAATTAACATGAAACCCGCTGAAGGGTCCGCAAAAATGGCCCCCAAAACATGTACAACTGCCCAGGTATGCGGCAAGAATGCGGTCCGCATACCTGTTCTGTGGTCGCATAATGCACTGCAAAACTGCCCCTCGCAAAATTCCAAGGAGATTATGCGATGACGATGCGGCCCGCATATTGATTTTGTGATCACATAATTGGCCGCATAGTTGACCTCAAAATTAACCATCAAACTGGCTCATTCTGTGGCGACTATGCGGTCCGCATAGCTATTATGCGACCGCATAATGGACCGCATAAAGGCACTCTTCTGAAAAATATTATTCCTTAACTTTTTAATGTACAGATCAATCCAAAAGGGTCCAAACCGCGGCGAGCTTAAATTTCTACCACATATTCCTAACCTGGCACTACGAGATTTCGGGTTTTGAGTAGACATCTCACGGGGCCTTACATCCTCCCCCACTTAAGGTCATTCGTCCTCGAATGAGGATCAAGGTTCAGCCTTTAGCAATCCTTATGCAACTTCAGCTTTTTGACATCATGAAATGTATCAACAACCCCAATTTGGCTAACTCCCTAAATTTCCAAAAAATTTCCCAGAGTTTCCTTTGTTACTAGGCCTATCCACTTGTCAGAGGGCCTCAAAAACATATCCTAACGGCATATACACAATCTATAGACATGACATAACTTGTAATGACACCAACCATGGCCGCATAGGCAACATATAACCAAAATATAACAGTTTTACATAGACCAATTCAAAGGATACAGAGTTCATAAGAACCAAATTCATAAAAGCTATTGCATGGATATACAAATAAATTTGGGTACTACTTTTTCATTTCTTCCTCGGCTTCCCAAGTGGCTTCTTCAACCTGCTGGTTTTGCCATAACAATTTCACGGAGGCAATTTCTTTGTTTCTCAACTTCCGGACTTGCCTATCAAGAATAGCAACTGGAACTTCTTCATATAAAAGTTCTCCATTAAGCTCAATAGTTTCAACCGGCACAATAGTGGATGGATCTCCCACTACCTTCTTCAACATAAACACATGGAAGACTGGGTGTACCAATGACATCTCGGGTGATAGTTCGAGCATGTATGCCACCTCACCGATCCTATGAATTATTCTATATGGTCCGACATACCTAGGACTTAATTTTCCTTTCTTTCCAAACCGTATGATACCCTTCATGGGAGAAACCTTCAAAAATACCCAATCATCTTCTTTGAACTCCAAATCTCTGCGATGAACGTTCGAATAAGACTTTTGGCGAATCTGAGCAGTTTTCAACCTATCCTTAATAATCTTGACTTTCTCCATAGCCTGATGCACGAGGTCCGGCCCTATCAACTCAGCTTCTCCAACCTCGAACCACCCAATGGGAGACCTATATCTCCTACCATACAATGCCTCAAATAGTGCAATTTGGATACTAGCATGGAAGCTGTTGTTATAAGAAAATTCCATGAGTGGCAAATGGTCATCCCAGCTACCTTTGAAATCAAGAGCACAAGCACGCAACACGTCCTCAAGTGTCTAAATAGTCCGCTCCGCTTGCCCGTCGGTCTGAGGGTGAAAAGTCGTGCTAAGATTTTCCTGTGTAACCAAACCTTGCTAAAATGTCTTCCAAAAGTTGGCCGTGAACTGAGCCCTTCGATCAGAAATGATTGAAACTAGAGTGCCATGCAACCTGACTATTTCTTTGACGTACAACTGAGCATACTGTTCCGCTGTGTCGGTAGACTTGACTGGCAAGAAGTGCGCTAATTTCGTAAGTCGATCCACGATTACCCAAATTGAGTCGAACTTGCGCAGAGTGCATGATAACCCTACCACAAAATCCATGTTGATCATTTCCCATTTCCATATTAGAATTTCTATGCTTTGAGCCAATCCACCAGGCCTTTGATGTTCGACCTTCACTTGCTGACAGTTCAGACACTTTGCCACAAAGTCCGCCATATCCCTTTTCATGTTGCTCCACCAATAAACTTCCTTGATATCATGATACATTTTCGTAGAGCCTGGGTGCATGGAATACCTGGAAGTGTGAGCTTCTGCCATGATCCTTTCCCGAAGAACGTCAATATCCGGAACACATAGGCGGCCTTGGTACTGTTGGGTACCATCATCCATGGCGAAGGAAAAAGCTATGGTCTTGCGTTTATGAATCCCCACTTTCGGTTGTGCTAACAATGGATCGTTGTATTGCTTTTCTTTGACCTCCGCTACAAGCGATGATTTAGCCCTATTCTGCACAATCACTCCTCCTTAACGGCCTTTGATATGCCTCCAAATGAGCCAAACTTCCCATATATTTCTGGCTAAGAGCATCCGCCATGACATTGGCCTTTCCTGGGTGATAGAGAATATCGATATCATAGTCCTTGAGTAACTCTTGCTATCTTTTCTGTCTAAGATTCAACTCCTTTTGCTTGAAAATATATTGAAGACTCTTGTGGTCCATAAATACATCCACATAGACCCCAAACAAATAATTTCACCAAATCTTTAGTGCAAACACCACTGCCGTAAGCTCTAAGTCATGGGTTGGATAGTTCTTTTCATGATTCTTGAGTTGCTTGGAAGCGTAGGCTATAACCTTGCTGTATTGCATCAACACACACCCAAGCCCGGTCCTTGAAGTATCGCAGCACACTACAAATCCCTCTGTACCCTCTGGTAGGGTTAATACCGGCGCTGTAGTCAATCTTGATTTCAATTATTGGAAACTCCTTTCTCAAGCATCGGACCACTGGAACTTAACTACTTTCTGCGTCAATTTAGTTAATAGAGAGGCAAGAGTAGAAAATCCCTCCACAAATCTTCTGTAGTACCCGGCCAAACCCAAGAAATTACGAATCTCTGTTGGAGTGGTAGGTCTAGGCCAATTCTTCACTGTTGTAATCTTTTGAGGGTCAACCATAATCCCTTCCCTAGAGACGACATGACCCAAGAACGTGACATATTCAAGCCAAAATTCACATTTCAAAAATTTCACATACAATTGGTGTTGTTGAAGATTTTGCAGAACTTCCCTAAGGTGGCCAGCATGGTCCTCGCGACTTCGAGAATATACAAGAATATCGTCAATGAACACTATCACAAAGGAGTCTAGAAAAGGCTTAAAGACTCGTTTCATAAAATCCATGAAAGTTGTGGGGGCATTTGTTATCCCGAAGGACATCACCAGAAATTCAAAGTGCCCATACCGGGTCTTGAAAGCTATTTTTAGAATATCCTGCTCCCTTATCTTCAATTGATGATAACCGGACCACAAGTCAATTTTTGAGAAACACGTAGCACCTTGCAATTGATCAAACAAGTCATCTATCCTTGGTAGAGGGTATTTATTTTTTATTATGACTTTGTTGAGTTGCCGGTAGTCAATACACATCCGTAGCAACCCATCTTTCTTCCTTACGAACAAAACCGGTGCGCCCCATGGTGACACACTTGGTCGGATGAAACCCTTCTCTACCAAATCCATAAATTGTTCCTTTAGCTCTTTCAATTATGTCGGTGCCATTCTATAAGGTGGAATTGATATAGGCTGCGTGCCTGGCATCATGTCAATTCCAAAATCAATCTCCTTGTCTGGTGGGATCCAGGGAGATCATCTAGAAAGACATCCAAAAATTCATTCACAACTGGTATAGACTCAGGGTTAGGTGCCTCGACATCGGTGTCTGTAACCTGAACTAAATGATAGATACACCCCTTCTTGATCATCTTTATGGCCTTAAGGTAAGAAATAAACCGACCTTTAGGCACTACATTATCTACCTTCCATTCAACAATAGGCTCATTAGGAAACTCAAGCCTTATAGATCTAGTACGATAATCAAGTTTAGCAAAACATGAATAGAGCCAGTCCATTCCCATTATTACATCAAAATCGCCCATCCCCAATTCAATAAGATCGGCCATGGTATCCCTACAACGGACTGTAATGACACAACCTCTATAAACTCGAGCAGCCGTAAAAGACTCACCAACCGGAGTAGATACCGAGAATGGTGTGAGGCCCGTGAAAGATTTTTACTCTAAACCCGAAAGCTCGTAGTGGCAAATTAGGGATATGTGTTAAAGATGCATAAAATTCTTCACAGTGAGCTTGCTTGCCGCGGTTTGGACCCTTTTTAACCAGATCTATTCATTAAAAAGTCAAGGAATAATGTATTCCAAAAAAGCGTGATTCTGCGGTCGCATAATAGCTATGCGGAATGCATAGTCGCCGTAGAGTAAAGCAGTGTGTTGGCCAATTTGAGGTCAACTATGTGGCCAATTATGCGATCACATAATCGATATGCGGGCCATAAAGTCGTTTCATAATTCCCTTAGGATTTTGTAAGGGGCAGTTCTGGTGCATTATGCGACCGCATAACGGGTATGCGGACCACATTTCTGCCACATACCCAGACAGTGTATTCAGGTTTTGGGGAGCATTTTTGCCATCCATTATGCGGGCCGCATGTCAACTTTGCGATCGCCGATCTGAGTCGGGCTCTTATTTTCTAATTTTAAAAAAACCCGACCCTACCCCATTAAAAATACCCCATTAGACCATTTTCCTGTTACTTCATGACATATAGAGTGGGAGGGGGTAATCTTCATCAAGTCTTCTCTCAATCCTTGCCCCAAATCCTTGAAGATTGTCAATTGAAGCTACTAGGTCTTCATCCTAAGAGGTAAGAACTGTACCCTCATCAATAATTTCAAATTTCTGATAAAGTAGGTAATTAGCAAGTGGGTACATGGGTACAAGGGCTAGTAATCTTGCATACATAAGAGATAATGAGGTATGGGGAGGATGAGAACTCAAGAAACAACAATTGGGGTATAATATTGAAGAAATTTCTTTCAAAAGGGGCCTAAGATCATAAGGCATATTTTATGTTTGATAATATGCTCAAATGAGCTAGAATCTTAATCCCGTCTCTAATTCTTGGTTCAATTGTAATTCTTATACAATAGATTGATGTGCTAAGAGTCCTGGAATTTTATAAGAATTAGGGGAAATCTTTATTGAGGTATGTATGGCTAAAACCCCCTCCTCTTAGAAATTGAGCTTCTATGGTGCCCGTGTAATTGTTGTAAGTTCGAAACGTAATTGATGCAGTGCTTGTTATGTTAAGTGAATTGATGTTGTGAAAATGTATGTGGTAAGTACTTTTTTATGTGTTTAATGTGTTATTCTTGTAAATGGAAGATGTGTGGAGAACATGATTTATGTGCTAAATGCCTAACTGTCATGCCAAGGTTACTTTGGGACTAGTATGCGAAACTTGACGAATTCCCATTTATGCTTATGACTTAAATTGCTTTTGTATGAGCCTATGACTTTAAGTGGAAAGGTAAATGTTGAAAATGGTAACAATGTGAAATGTGAGTTGTGGAATGTCGAATTTGTGTCCCCAAGTGCCGGTAAACTAAGACATGTGTACCCAAAGATTGGTGTGAGATGAATAACGGAAAATGGTAACGTCTCAAGGAGATAGCTTAGCCGATTAGGCCATGATCGGATGCCATGACATATATATATATATATATATATATATATATATATATACACATGGTGGTAATGTATTGATGATTAAAACTCGAAGTGTGAACGAAATAATGGTAACGTCTCGGGGAGACGGCTTAGACGATCGGGCCGTGATCGGACTCCGCTCACGGAAGCGGTGGTAATATGGATAATGATGCAACAATGTGGGATGCTCCAATCTAAAATTTCAAGAACTATGTGAAAATCATGTGAACCTCCTTATATTGTCAGCATGGTGCTTATTTGAAACTTTATTGTCTTTACGATTTCCTCTTTACTCTTGTATGGTTGTTCTTTCTAACAGGATGGTGTTTAGTTATACACACTAGTACTATTCCATGGTAATAATGTCCCTTTTTCCAGGAGCGCTACAATTTTAAATGAATGTAGGTGGCTCCATAGCGGATAGTGCCGATCGTGTGTAGCGGAGCATTCTCTTCTCAAAACCTTAGTGAGACCCTTCCTCCTTCAAGGGGTTATGTTGTACACCTTTTGTTATAGATATCTATTTTGAGGTATAGTCGGGGACTTGTTGCCGACATTGTTATCATTGTCTTTTGTATCCTTAGAGGCTCCGTAAATGTTTGTGTGAGTTATGTATGGGTATTGGATAGGTCAATGAACCATGTTGTAACCTTGTACTCTTGCTTTCTTCTAAACAATAACTTTATGGAATAGTAGAAGCCTAACTATGGTTAAGGTTGTGTTATAAAATTAGCTATCCATGTTAAATGTACAACCCCTTCTATTGTCTAATTAAACAGTATCGGATCCCTTAATCGCATTGAGTTGGGTATTAGGAAGTATTTGATAAGGCTTGCTCAGTTGGGTTCAATTAATCGAGCGCCAGTTGCGCCTCCCGAGGTTGGGGCGTGACAAACTTGGTATCAGAGCCTAAGGTATTAAAGTGTCCTAGGATGTCTCAGAGCCGTGTCTAGTAGAGTCCTTCTTATCGGTGTGAAGTCGACCACATCTATAAGTTGGAGGCTACTTGGGCATTAGGAATAACACCCTTCTTTGGTATTCTAAATCGTGCGGAAATTGTGATACTATTTCTCCCTCTAACTAGTGCATTGCTCTATCTTTCAGTAAATGGCACGTAAGAAGAAAGCGAAAATTGGCCAAGGAGCCAATGCCACCTCAGGAGTGGTTGATGAATCATTGTTTGATGTTGCGGGTGAGGGTAGTCGCCCTGCTAACACCCTGCCTGGTCCTCCTGTTCCAGAGTAGACTACCCCAGTTCCTACACCAGTGGAGGATACTACTATCCCTCCCATTGATACTCCTATCCTGCCTCCAGCCTCGGCTTCTGGTTCTGGTATCTTTGATGGGGATCTTAGGGGAGCTATTCAGATGCTGACATAGTTAGTGGCATCCCAGGCCCAGAGGTTAAATGTTGCAACCAATTCATCTAGCCAACAAGGGGATTCCACCAGTTCCAAGGTAAATAGATTTCTACAGTTAGACCCTCTAGTGTTTACGGGTGCCAATCCAGAAGAAGACCCTCAGGATTTTATTGATGAGATGCACAAGACCCTCAGGGTTATGCATGCAACTTAAATAGAGGGAGTAGAGTTGGCTGCCTACCATTTGAAAGGGGTGTCCTATGCATGGTTTGAGTTATGGGAAGATTCACGCGAGGAGGGGAGCCGTCCGACGAGGTGGAGTGAGTTCGCTGATGCCTTTATAGATCATTTTCTTCCTGCTGCGACAAGGGTGGCATGTGCAGCGGAGTTCGAAAATCTGAAATAGGGTAGCAGAAGTGTGTGGGAGTACAATATGTTTTCCCGCTTGCCCAAGTATGTTATTCACATGTTGCTCACAATGGAGGCTAGGGTGCGCCGGTTTTTTCAGGGTCTTAATCCTTTAACTATTAACAAGGCTTCTAAAGCTGCATTAAATGTTGACATGAATTATAGGAAGATGGTGGCGTTTGCTTAGGCCACAGAAAACTGTAAATTGAAGAACATGATTGAGAGAGAGGGTAATAGAAGGACCTGGTCTGCAGGCAGTATGGGTGAATCACTAGGTGGGGGAAGATCAGCTTGTCGGCAAGGAACATTGGGGTTGTCCCACTCTGTTGCAAAGTCTTCAGCTAGTGCACCGCCATCAGGGCCCAACCAGCAGCAGCAGTAGAGTCATTTCAGGCCCAGTCAGGGCAATAGAGGATCCCATCAGTGGGGTTGGTTAGGAGAGAGATCCCAGCAGCAGCAGAGGTCCCCATGCCCCAAGTGCAGGAAGATGCACTCAGGGGTTTGCTACTTGGAGTTACCCGTGTGATATGGATGCGGGATGAGGGGCCACATTCAGAGGCATTGTCATGCATCCTACCTTGGAGCGGGTAGGGGCTCAGCCCTTTCATCCAGTCCAGCAGTTGCTACATCTTCAGCCCCCTCTCCAGCTCGAGGTACCCCAGCACCGGCAGGGTAAGGTGCAGCTAGGGGTGGTGCGCAAAGTTCAGAAGAGCCCAGCCAGTTCTATGCTATGAGTGGTCACCAGACTGCAGAGGCTTCTCCATATGTTGTTACAGGTATTTTGACTGTCCAATCCCATGATGTGTATGCACTTATTGACCCCGGTTCCACCTTGTCCTATGTTACCCCTTTTGTTGCTATGGAATTCGGGATAGAACCAGAACAGCTTGATGAACAATTTTCGGTATCTACTCCGGTTGGTGAGGAAATTTTGGCTACTCGAGCCTATAGAAGTTGTGTTGTCAAGGTGCGCGGTAGGGATACCATGGCCGATCTCATTGAATTGGGGATGGTTGATTTTGATGTAAGAATGGGAATGGGTTGGCTTTACTCATGTTTTGCCAAGCTTGATTGTCGAACTAGAAATATAAGGCTTGAGTTTCCTAATGAGCCCGTGGTGGAATTGAAGGGGGATAACGTAATGCCTAAAGGTCGGTTTATTTCTTACCTAAAGGCCGCAAAGATGATCATAAAGGGGTGTATCTATCATTTAGTCCATGTTATGGACACTGATGTCGAGGCACCTAGCCTTGAGTCCGTACCTGTTGTGAATGAATTTCCGGATGTCTTTCCAGATGAGCTCCCTGGGGTTCCTCCAGACACGGAGATAGATTTTGGGATCGATGTGATGCCAGGCACACAACCTATATCAATTCCACCTTACAGAATAGCACTGGCTGAATTGAAAGAGTTAAAGTAACAATTGAAGGATTTTCTACAAAAGGGTTTCATCCGGTCGAGTGTGTTACCATGGGGCAGATCGGTTTTGTTTGTAAGGAAGAAAGATGGGTCGTTGCGAATGTGTATTGACTACTGGCAGCTTAACAAAGTCACCATCAAAAATAAATATCCTCTACCCAGAATAGATGACTTGTTTGATTAATTGCAAGGTGCTATGTGTTTTTCAAAGATCGACTTGTGGTCCGGTTATCACCAATTGAAGATAAGGGAGCAAGATATTCCAAAAACATCTTTCAAAACTCGGTACGGGCACTTTGAATTCCTAGTAATGTCTTTTGTGCTAACAAATACCCCGACAGCTTTCATGGATCTTATGAATCGAGTCTTCAAGCCTTTTCTAAACTCTTTTGTGATAGTATTCATTGATTATATTCATGTATATTCAAGAAGTCAAGAAGATCATGCTAACCATCTCAGGGCAGTTTTGCAAACTCTTCAGTAACATCAACAGTATGCAAAGTTTTCGAAATGTGAATTTTGGCTTGAATCCGTCATGTTCTTGGGTCATGTCATCTCCAGGGAAGGAATTATGGTTGATCCTCAAAAGATTGCGGCAGTGAAAAATTGGCCTAGACCCACTACTCCAATAGAGATTCGTAGTTTCTTTGGTTTAGCCGGGTACTATAGAAGATTTGTGGAGGGGTTTTCTTCTCTTGCCTCTCCATTGACTAAATTGACCCAGAAAGCAGTTAAGTTCCAGTGGTCAGACACTTGTGAGAAGAGCTTCCAAGAATTGAAATCAAGCTTGACTACAACACCGATACTAATCCTGTCGGAGGGTACAATGGGATTTGTGGTGTATTGCGATGCTTCAAGGATTGGGCTCGGGTGCGTGTTAATGCAGCACGGCAAGGTAATAGCCTACGCTTCTAGGCAACTCAAGAATCATGAAAAAACTATCTAACTCATGACTTAGAGCTTGCGGGAGTGGTGTTTGCGCTAATGATTTTGCAACATTATCTATATGGGGTCCATGTGGATGTATTCACGGACCACAAGAGCCTTCAATATATTTTCATGTAGAAGGAGTTGAATTTGACGCAGAGAAGATGGCTAGAGTTACTCAAGGATTATGACATTGATATTCTCTATCACCCGAAAAAGGCTAATGTTGTGGCGAATGCTCTTAGTAGAAAATTTATGGGAAGTTTGGCTCGTTTGAGGGCATATCAGAGGCCATTGGCCCGGGAGGTTCATCAATTGGCATGTTTAGGAGTTCGCCTTGCGGACTCTAATTATAGAGGGGTAGTTGTGTAGAATAGGGCTGAATCGTCGCTTGTGGCAGAGGTGAAAGAAAAGCAATTCAGCGATCCATTATTAGCACAACTGAAAGAGGGGATCCATAAACACAAGACCACAACTTTTTCCCTTGGCATTGATGATGGTACCCTACGGTGCCAAGGACGCCTATGTGTTCAGAATATTGACGATCTTCGGGGAAGGATCATGGTAGAAGGTCACGCTTCCAGGTATTCAGTGCACCCAGGTTCTACAAAAATGTATCATGATCTTAAGGAAGTTTATTGGTGGAACAACATGAAAAGCGATGCGGTGGACTTTGTGGCTAGATGTCCAAACTGTCAGCAAGTGAAGGACGAACATCAAAGACCCAAAGGACTGGCTCAAAGCATAGAAATTCCAATGTGGAAATGGTAGATGATCAATATGGATTTTGTGGTAGAGTTGCCGTGCACTTCGTGCAAGTTTGACTCAATTTGGGTGATTGTTGATCGACTCACAAAATCAGCGCACTTCTTTCCAGTCAAATCTACTGACACAGCGGAACAGTATGCCTAGTTGTATATCAAGGAAATAGTTAGGTTGCATGGTATCACACCTCCTTTTTCCGCCCCCGCGGGGGTACAAGGAGTTTTTCCAATTAAAGGACAATCGAAACGGGATTTGTTTGTTTATTTCAGAGTCGCCACTTGGGAGATTTAGGGTGTCCCAAGTCACCAATTTTAATCCCGAATCGAGGAAAAGAATGACTCCATATTACAGTCTGCGTACCAGAAATCCGGATAAGGAATTCTGTTAACCCGGGAAAAGGTGTTAGGCATTCCCGAGTTCCGTGGTTCTAGCACGGTCGCTCAACTGTTATATTGGGCTTGATTATCTGATTTTATACAAATATGAACTTATGTGCAAATTTTTAACTCTTTACCGCTTTTATTAATTGTTATTATTATTTTTACAAGAATGTGAACATTGTTTAAAACATGTCTTTGGATTACGTCACATGAAATGCACCCGCAATCCGGAACACATTTTTATTCAATGTTTTGGGATTTGGATTTGGGTCGCATGAAATACGCACCCGAGTTTAAGAAGATAACATTATTAAATACGCGCCTAAAGCGACTAGCGTATCATTATTTTGGGTAGGGCCATGAAATTTGCTAAAACGGCTCCTCCCGAATTCTAAGCAATTAAATGTATATTTATTGAGGGCCCCGCAATCTATACATTTTATTAAGCGAGGCTCATCTCATTTATTTTAAATGGACATATCTTAAAGCGACTACATTTTTCTATAAAAATTAGTCTCTAAAATAAAGAAAGAAAATCCTAATTAATTACTAGCTTTTTTTATTATTATTTTAAGAAAACATGGCATGCTAATTGCTAGATTAACACAAATATTGATGACAAAGGAATTTTACTCAAAATTTCGAAATTACAAATAAAATAAAATTCGACAACTAATATCCAAAAGAATCAAATACAACTCAGCATTATTATATAAACAAATTATTGAGATT
This sequence comes from Nicotiana sylvestris, assembly GCF_000393655.2. Classification (NCBI taxonomy): domain Eukaryota; kingdom Viridiplantae; phylum Streptophyta; class Magnoliopsida; order Solanales; family Solanaceae; genus Nicotiana; species Nicotiana sylvestris. Next base: position 116,954,798 of record NC_091061.1, read on the forward strand.
AATTATTCACAACCATTTGAAACTAGATTTAACCATAATTACCTAAGCTTATTAGAAAGTTTATTAGACTTAAACGTTCTTCTAATCTTGCTTGAACTCGAATCATGCCTTAATGCCTAATTTACGAAATTTAATTTAAATTCATGCCTTAGCTAAATTTAGCTACTTATTCATGATTAACCTGCTGTTGATAATCTTGAAACCTTCATAACTAGTGAATTAACCCATTTTGCCAAACCGATTCATTAAAGACTAACTTATGTTATTTTTTCTTATTCCAATTATTATTCAGTAATACATGAAATAGCTTAAATATAATCAACAAAAGGAACAAAGAAAAACGAAATTAAACTTCAAAAATTCATTCTTCATATGTATCCATGCTTCCACATTATTAGATTGCAATAGCTAGTATTACAGTCGTGTACCTGGTATTGGAAACAAAAGAAGATGAAGTTGAGAATCAGCAGCAGTAATAACCATACAGCACAGCAACAACAGTCCAGCAACACTAACAACCCAGGAACAGAGTTTGCAAACCGGTGGAGTATTAATCCCCAAAACAAAAGCTTCAAGCTTCGATGAAACAACAACAATTAATGTTGATTTCAAACAATGAAAGAAAGCAGAAGATTTTTTTAGTTTTTTTTTTATATGAAAGTTTAAATATTTTTCGGAATTTTTCTTTCTCTCCTAAATATTCAGCTCTTTTTTTTTCCTCTCTTATTCTCTCTGTCCGTTCTTTTTTCTGTCTTTCCTTCTTATTTTGTTCTTCTCTTATTCTTATTTGTTCTTCCTCCAAATCTGATTCAAGACCTCTTCATTTTATATCTCATGATTCAAATCCGAACAACAGAAATGACAACAAAATAAGCCACCACAAGCTTCTCTCTTGCTAACCAAGGAACGGAGCGTCCTCCCACTTTATCAAAATTGGCATCTTAGCCACTGAGCTTCGCATCAGTATTGTCCAGACCATTGCCAACTTCGATATCATCAACCTTAGTCAACAAGTCCCAATAGGATTCGAGTGCTTCTGTTATCAGGCCTGATCCCCGCAAAGTGTGCTTCTGGGTCTTGTATTTCCGGCTTACCACAAACCAACCACCTTAACTTTCTTTGTGATTCAAAGCGAAACAGGTTAGAATGGACTCCGTCGGTCCCCATTATTAATAACATCTTTTCCTCTCTTTTTTTTTCATTTTCTTTTTTCATTTTTTTTCCTTTCTTTTTTTCGATTTTTGTTTTCGATTTTTTTTTTTCTTCATTTTTTCTTTTCTTTTTTTTTTCGATTTTTGTGGTCGAATCTTATGGAGATTGCCTACGTATCATGACCCCGCATAAATCAGACCTAGCGTAGTTCGGACCAATAAAAGATAAACAATACTATTCATTTTTTTTTCAATTTTCATATTAAAATAAACTAGGTTTCAAAGGTTTAAAGATGAACTACAAACTCGAAAATCAAACAACCCACATATTCTAATTAAAGATTTATAACCTCGAAACAAAAAAGGCTAGCTTCCTTTCCCCGTTTGACAAATGCAACCAAACGGCTATTTTTGCAAATGTGACCCCTTCCAAATCTCTCATGAATTTTGAGGCCGGGGAGGATTATTTTGACACTTTACAAACTTGTCCGTTCTTTTACGAAAATAGCCTTTCGACAACTGAAAGATACTCTAAGGCTATTTCGGCAAGAACGGTTTAAGATGCGGCCGAAGCTGGCTTGACTTATTTTGACCAAATATCCAAACGATATTCACCTGACCGTTGACTCTTTGTTTTTATTTATTTTTTTTTCAAATTACAATAAAAACCGGGTGTTGCAAACACGGTCCTTCAGCGCCTCGGGGACGAAGATTTTTTAAGGCTGTGTGGGTCAACTGGACCAAATCTTAAAAATGACCCAAAGGTGGCTGTTTATGCAAAGTCGGCCTTCCGTCGTCCCTTTCGGGAACATTCGGCTATGTCTTGATAAAACAGCGTCACCCGACTTCTTTATGACAAAATTAAAATTTGACATATTTTTTTTGTTGCTATTTTTAGCAAAAAGGGGGGGTTGGACACCACCCGACTTATTTATGACAAAATTAAAATTTTGACACGTTTTTTATTTATTTATTGGTTTTTGGCTATTTTAGCAAAAAAGGGGGTTGAACCCGATGAGGGTTGCCTACGTATCTCACATCCGGTGAGAATCAAACCCGCATAGTTCGGGCAAATTAACCGAACTATTTTCAAACAGAATTTTCTTTTTCTTTTTCAGCAGCAAATAACAAAACCACTTTCCAAGCACGAATCTTTCATTTCATTTTGGCATTTTCAGAAAATAATAATAAAAAACTATTTTAAAAATAAGATTCTTTTTTCATTGTCATTTTTCAGGGGAAGACAAACTATTTTCCTTTTTTTTTTTTTTGAAAAATAAGACAGAAAAACGATTTTTTTTCTTTCTATTTTTTCTTTGCTTTTAATAAAACAAACTAATAAGACATTTTTTTTTCATTTTCTCAAATTTTTTGCAGAGTTTTGACGGTATTCGGGCATTGGGTTTTTTTCAAAAATAAACAATCAATTCCCTAACCGCTTATTTTTCAATTTCAAAATATTATTCCTCATATTCAAAAGTCAGTCAACACATAAGTCCGAATCAAATAAATGCGCAAGTAGCAGCAAGTAAGATGCATCAGGATGGTCATTTTCAATTTTTGGTATACCTGTCCTAGACAGGCCCAACCCCTGTGTTGAGCCTCCAAAGTCAAATGCACGTGATGCAAATAATCGTTCCTACTAGGGATCCGGCATGAAGCTGAGTTATTCTAAGTGAGAAACTTAAGGCATATTGTTCTAGCCCTGGCTTACCCAAGTGGACAGCTTGAGCCGAAGTGGGGGCAACGTACCGGGAGCACGAAAGTCTGCCCGGCCTAGTTACTTGTCCCAACTTCGTCTTATTTGGTATGACTTCTAATAGAAAGGCGGGCCACGCGCACGTGTGCACCATAAATTTAGAAGACTCAGAAGGAAGGAGGGTTTCGTAGCAGTCTTATATGCACAATTCAGATAATATTAAAGCGGTAAAAAGTAATATTTAGCACATTAAGCATAAACATGTAAAAATCAGATAAAAGCCAACTATAACAGTTATTTTAAGCTCGAATTCTTAAACCCTGAACAAGTGGTTCTGGGTGCTAATCCCCAGCAGAGTCGTCAGAGCTGTCACACCTCCTTTTTCCTCCCCCGCGGGGGTACAGGGAGTTTTTCCAATTAAAGGACAATCGAAACGGGATTTGTTTGTTTATTTCAGAGTCGCCACTTGGGAGATGTAGGGTGTCCCAATTCACCAATTTTAATCCCGAATCGAGGAAAAGAATGACTCCATATTACAGTCTGCGTACCAGAAGTCCGGATAAGGAATTCTGTTAACCCGGGAGAAGGTGTTAGGCATTCCCGAGTTCCGTGGTTCTAGCACGGTCGCTCAACTATTATATTCGGCTTGATTATCTGATTTTATACAAATATGAACTTATGTGCAAATTTTATATTTTAACCGCTTTATTATTATTGTTTTTAAAAGAAATATGAACATCGCTTAAAACACGTCTTTGGACTGCGTTACATGAAATGCACCCACAATCCGGAATACATTTTTATTCAATGTTTTGGAATTTGGATTTGGGTCGCATGAAATACACACCCGAGTTTAAGAAGATAACATTATTAAATACGCGCCTAAAGCAACTAGCGTATCATTATTTTGGGTAGGGCCGTGAAATTTGCTAAAACGGCTCCTCCCGAATTCTAAGCAATTAAATGTACATTTATTGAGGGCCCCGCAATCTATACATTTTATTAAGCGAGGCTCATCTCATTTATTTTAAATGGACAAATCTTAAAGCGACTACATTTTTCTATAAAAATTAGTTTCTAAAATAAAGAAAGAAAATTCTAATTAATTACTAGCTTTTTTATTATTATTTTAAGAAAACATGGCATGCTAATTGCTAGATTAACACAAATATTGATGACAAGGGAATTTTACTCAAAATTTTGAAATTATAAATAAAATAAAATTCGACAACTAATATCCAAAAGAATCAAATACAACTCAGCATTATTATATAAAAAAATTATTGAGATTAATTATTCACAACCATTTGAAACTAGATTTAACCATAATTACCTAAGCTTATTAGAAAGTTTATTAGACTTAAACGTTCTTCTAATCTTGCTTGAACTCGAATCATGCCTTAATGCCTAATTTACGAAATTTAATTTAAATTCATGCCTTAGCTAAATTTAGCTACTTATTCATGATTAACCTACTGTTAATAATCTTGAAACCTTCATAACTAGTGAATTAACCCGTTTTGCCAAACCGATTCATTAAAGACTAACTTATGTTATTTTTTCTTATTCCAATTATTATTCAGTAATACATGAAATAGCTTAAATATAATCAACAAAAGGAACAAAGAAAAACAAAATTATACTTCAAAATTTCATTTTTCATATGTATCCATGCTTCCACATTATTAGCTTGCAATAGCTAGTATTACAGTCGTGTACCTGGTATTGGAAACAAAAGAAGATGAAGATGAGAATCAGCAGCAGTAATAACCATACAGCACAGCAACAACAGTCCAGCAACAGTAACAACCCAGGAACAGAGTTTGCAAACCGGTGGAGTATTAATCCCCAAAACAAAAGCTTCAAGCTTCGATGAAACAACAACAATCAATGCTGATTTCAAACAATGAAAGAAAGCAGAAGATTTTCTTAGTTTTTTTTTATTTGAAAGTTTAAATATTTTTCGGAATTTTTCTTTCTCTCCTAAATATTCAGCTCTTTTTTTTCTCTCTTATTCTCTCTGTCCGTTCTTTTTTTCTGTCTTTCCTTCTTATTCTGTTCTTCTCTTATTCTTATCTGTTCTTCCTCCAAATCTGATTCAAGACCACTCCATTTTATATCCCATCCCAAAATCCTTTAATCAATTAAAATCAACCCATTTTCTCCTACCAAACCCATTATTCCCACTCATCCCCCACTACATTAAACTAACATATCAAACCAACCCATTACATTTTGTCCCTCATGCCTACCATAAACAATTACCATATTCCCCTCCACTACATTTTGTCTTGTCCCCCATTAAATTAAACAATTATATCAAAACCCACCCCATTACATTTTGTCCCCCATGCTTAATTACTTTAATATTATCTTAATTTTAATGGAAAGAACATTCAAAATAAATAATTATTCAGAAATTAAATTCCAAAAATGCCCCTCTGCCCTTACTAAAATTACCAAACTACCCCTGAACGTACTGCAAATTACCAAACTACCCCCATCAGCTATAACAAATCAATTAATCAAACTCAACCAAAATATAGCCAATATGACCAATTTCTACACAAATTCAAACAACAAATCATATGAACACGGATGAACAACACAACAACAATATCACATGAACACAAATTGAACAACAAAGAACAACTAAAATTTTGATTGAACAATATTTTTAGCAACAAACAAACCTACTTTCAGATTCAACAACAACAACAACAAACAAGTATATTCAGATTTCTAAATTCAATAATTATTTGAACTTAAAATCAACTCTAACAACATTGCAACCAACAATTCCTATATTAAACTTAAACAAGATTATGAGACAAACTCAAGAAATAATCATAAATGATGAATAATAAACAAGAAAAATCAAACTTATACTAATTTCGGATTCAAGAACAATCAAACAAAGTATGGACATGAATTAAATCTATTTTAAACAAAAACAACATGACGGATTCAAATGATTAAACCAACATACTTCCCTATTACAACTAAATTCTTTTAGGCAAAATAACAAAACAAAACCTAAGAAGAAACAATTATGAATTTAAACTTGATCTTAACAATATTAACAATTTCTGGAAAATACATAAAATACATGAAACAAATTGAAGAAACAATTAATTAAACTTCAATTTGTATCTAACCAACATTAAACTAACAACATTTACCTAAACAATAAATAAGAACAATGAAACAAACATGAAACAAACTGAAAAATTAATTAATCAAAGTTCCATTTGAATCTGAAAATTAAATCAACAAAACATATGAACAAACTAGAAAATTATTTCAACGACGAACAAACAAATCAAGAATTGAATCATTTATCGATTTTGGATCTGAAAAAACATCAAACAAAAATATGGACAACATTGAAACTTAAACCAACTAACCGGTTCAAAACAACGACGAAGAACGAAGAAGATGAAGGAGCATGAATGGCGGGGAGCAATTGGAGAAGGAAACAGAAACAGTAGCAGTTGTGTGAGCAGCATGACGAGGAAGCTGAAGCGGAAGCATAAGCAGCTGTGAAGCCGAAGCAGCTGGTCGATGCAGCTGTGTGTGCTCGTCCATGGCGGAGAAGTAGCAGCTCGGAGGAGAAGAAACAGCAGCAGCACAAGCTGAAGAGAAAAGGACGCAGCAGCAGTAAAGCAAACGGCGCAACATGACGAGGAAGATGAAGCAGAAACAGTGAACGTGCGGGGCTACTGGAGGTCGACGAACCATTCATCGTCGATGACTGGATGTAGAAGCTGGTCGTTTGGACTTGAGGTTGAAGGCAGCCATGGACGTCGAGCTCAAACTCGAGCTTGACGTCGAACGACGAAGATGAAACCGCGATGGTGGTCGCTTTGTCGGAGACGGAGGCAGCAGGCAGTCCATGGCTGTGTGATGAAGAGGAGGGTAGCCATTAATGGGGAGGTTGGTGTTTGGAGAAGAAGAAGCAAATGAGAGGGGGAGGGGCGGATACCTTAGCTTTTTTTTTTAGGGTTTTCTTTTTTTTTTTGTTTTGTAAAAAATGAAAAAATGAAAATGAAGAGGGGGAGTTGGGTTGTTGGTACTGGACTGGGTCGACCCGGTTTAGAATGGATCGGGTCATAGGGAATGTTGGGCCATTTTTTGGGCATGTGGCTTGAAATTGAAGAAGAGGTCCAATTCCGACTTTCTTTATGTTCTCGCCCTCTTTTCTTCTTTTATTTTTCTAAAACTAAATTATAAAATACTTAAATTATTATTAAGAACTAAATTAAGTTATAAAAGCGCAAATTAACTCCCAATAATAATTAACGCACAATTAAGTAATAATTAAGCATAAAATTGTATATTTGGACATTAAATGCTAAAAATGCAAACGATGCCTATTTTTGTAATTTTTATTTTTTTGTAAAACAAACTTAATTACTAACAATTGTAGGATTAAATCCTACATGCAAAATGCGACATTTTTTTGTATTTTTATTAATTTAACAAATAAACATGCATAGACAAATACAAATAATTATTCAAAAATATCACAAAATATCACAAAATTGCACACCAAGAAAAACCATTTTATTTTTGTTTTTTTTGGGAGTAATTCTCATATTGGGCAAAAATCACGTGCTTACACATGGTACTCCAGTCTCAGTCATTTCTGATCGAGGGGGTCAGCCAACTTTTGGAAGAAATTTCAGCAAGGTTTGGGCACGCAGGTAAATCTTAGCACAGCTTTTCACCCCCAGACTGACGGGCAAGCAGAGTAGACTATTCAGACGCTTGAGGATATGTTGCGTGCTTGTATTCTCGATTTCAAAGGTAGATGGGATGATCATTTCCCACTCATAGAGTTTGCTTATAACAACAGCTTCCACACTAGTATTTAGATGGCACCATTTGAGGCACTGTATGGTAGAAGATGTAGGTCTCCCATTGGGTGATCAGAGGTTAGAGAAGCTGAATTGATAGGACCAGACCTTGTGCACGGGCCATGGAGAAGGTCAAAATTATTTAGGAAAGGTTGAAGACTGCTCAGAGTCACCAAAAGTCTTATTCAGACGTCCGTCGTAGGGACTTGGAGTTCAAAGAAGATGATTGGGTATTCTTGAATGTTTCTCCCATGAAGGGTATCATGCGATTTGGGAAGAAAGCAAAATTGAGCCCAAGATATGTCAGACCGTACAAGATCATCCAGCGGATTAGTCAGGTGGCATACAAGCTTGGGTTGCCACCCGAGATGTCATTGGTACACCTAGTCTTTCATATGTCTATGTTGAAAAAGGTAGTGGGAGATCCATCTACTGTCGTGCCAGCTGAAACTATTGAGGTCAATGAAGAACTGTCCTATGAAGAAGTTCTAGTTGCCATTCTTGACAGGCAGGTCCAGAAATTGAGGAATAAGGAGATTGTTTCCATAAAGGTGTTATGGCGAAACCAGCAGGTTGAGGAAGCCACTTGGGAAGCCGAGGAAGAAATGAGGAGGAAGTACCCACATTTGTTTGTATAGCCATGTAATAGTTTTCATCCATTTGGTCCCTATGAACTTTGTATCCTTGATTTGATCTATGTAAAACTGTTCTGTTTCATTTTGCTTATATGATTGCCTATGCTGCCATGGTTGGTATTGTACAGGTTATGTTGTGTCTATGGATTATGTATACGCTGTTAGGATATGTTTCTGGGGCTCTCTGATAGGTGGATAGGCCTAGATACAAAAGAAACTCTGGTGAAATTTTTAGTAATTTAGGGAGTTAGCCAAATTCGGAGCTATTGAAGTATTCCATGATTGTGAGAAACTGGGATTTCATAAAAAAACTGCTAATGAGTGAACCTTAACCCTCATTTGAGGACGAATGATCCTCAGTGGGGGAGAATGTGTGGCCCGTGAAAGATTTTTACTCTAAAGCAGAAAGCTCATAGTGGCAAATTAGGGATATCGCTCGCCGCGGTTCGGACCCTTTTTAAACTAATCTATGCATTAAAAAGTCAAGGAATAATGTGTTCCAAAAAATCACAATTCTGCGGTCGAAAATGCGGTCGCATAATAGATATGTGGAATGCATAGTCGCCGCAGAATGAAGCAGTGGGTTGGCCAATTTGAGGTCAACTATGCGGCCAATTATGCGATCGCATAATCAATATGCGGGCCGCAAAGTCGTCGCATAATTCCCTTGGAATTTTGTAAGGGGCAGTTCTGCGGTGCATTATGCGACCACAGAACGGGTATGCAGACCGCATTTCTGCCGCATACCCAGACAGTGTGTTTAGGTTTTGGGGAGCATTTTTGCGGTCCATTACGCGGGCTGCATGTCAACTTTGCGATCACAAATGTGATCGCAGATTTGAGTCGGGCTCCTATTTTCTAATTTTAAAAAAACCCGACCTCACCCCATTAAAAATACCCTATTAGACAATTTTCGTGTTACTTCACGACATATAGAGTGAGAGGGGGAGTTCTAGAGTAAGAGGGGGTAATCATTATCAAGTCCTCTCTCAATCCTTGCCCCAAATCCTTGAAGATTGTCAATTGAAGCTACTAGGTCTTCATCCTAAGAGGTAAGAACTGTACCCTCATCAATAATTTCAAATTTCTGTTAAAATAGGTAATTAGCAAGTGGGTACATGGGTATAAGGGCTAGTAATCTTGCATGCACAAGAGATAATGGGGTATGGGGAGGATGAGAACTAAAGAAACAACAATTGGGGTATAATATTGAAGAAATTTCTTTCAAAAGGGGCCTAAGATCATAATGCACCTTTTATGTTTTATAATATGCTCAAACGAGCTAGAATCTTAATCCTGTCTCTAATTCTTGGTTCAATTGTAATTCTTATACAATAGATTGAAGTGCTAACAATCCCGTAATTTTATAAGAATTAGGGAAAAGCTTTATTGAGGTATGTATGGCTAAAACCACATCCTCTTAGAAATTGAGCTTCCATGGTGCCCGTGTAAGTGTTGTAAGTTCGAAACGTAATTGATGCAGTGCTTGTTATGTTAAGTGAAATGATGTTGTGATAATATATATGGTAGGTACTTCTTTATATGTTTAATGTCTTATTCTTGTAAATGGAAGATGTGTGGAGAACATGATTTATGTGATAAATGCCTAACTGTCATGCCAAGGTTACTTTGGGACTAGTATGCCAAACATGACGAATTCCCCTTTATGCTTATGACTTAAATTGCTTTTGTATGTGCTTATGGCAAGGTAAATGTTGAAAATGGGAACAATGTGAAACGTGAGTTGTGGAATGTGGAAATTGTGGCCCCAAGTGCCGGTAAACTAATACATGTGTAACCAAAGATTGGTGTGAGATGAATAACGGAAAATGGTAATGTCTCCGGGAGACGGCTTAGCCGATCGGGCCGTGATCGAACTCCATAACATATATATATATATATATATATATATATATATATATATATATATATATATATGGTGGTAATGTATTGATGATTGAAACTGGAAAGTGTGAACGAAATAATGGGTAATGTCTCGAGGAGACGGCTTAGCTAATCGGACCGTGATTGGACTTCGCTCACGGAAGTGGTGGTAATATGGATATTGATGCAACAGTGTGGGATTCTCCAATCTAAAATTTCAAGAACTCTGTGAAAATCATGTGAACCTCCTTATATTGTCGGCATGGTGCTTATTTGAAACTTTGTTGTCTTTACGATTTCCTCTTTACTCTTTTATGGTTGTTCTTTCTAACAGGATGGTGTTTAGTTATACATACTAGTACTATTCCATGGTACTAACATCCCTTTTACCGGGGGCGCTACATTTTTAAATGAATGTAGGTGGCTCTATAATGGATAGTATCGATCGTATGTAGCGGAGCATCCTCTTCTCAAAACCATGGTGAGCCCCTTCCTCCTTCAAGGGGTTATGTTGTACACCTTTTGTTATAGATATCCATTTGGAGGTATAGTCGGGTCCTTGTTGCCGGCATTGTTATCACTATCTTTTGTATCCTTAGAGGCTCCGTAGACGTTTGTATGGGTTATGTATGGGTATTGGATAGGTCAATGAACCATGTTGTAACCTTGTACTCTTGCTTTCTTCTAAACTATACCTGTATGGAATCTTGGAAGCCTAACTACGGTTAAGGTTGTGTTATAAAATTAGCTATCCATGTTGAATGTACAACCCCTTTTATTGTCAAACTAAATGTCATCGGATCTCTTAATCGCATTGAGTTGGGTATGAAGTATTTGATAAGGCTTGCTCAGTTGGGTTCACTCGATCGAGCGCTAGTCACGCCTCCCGAGGTTGGGTTGTGATAAATGGTTCATGAAGTTGTTCTGGTTCTATCCCAAATTCCATAACAACAAAAGGGGTAACATAGGACAAGGTGGAACCGTGGTCAATAAGTGCATACAAATTAAGAGATTGGACTGTCAAGACACCTGTAACAACATTTGGAGAAACCTCTACGGTCTGGCGACCACTCATAGCATAGAACCGGTTGGGTCCTCCCGAACTCTGCGCACCACCCCTAGATGCACCACGTCCTGCGGGTGCTGGGGTACCTCGAGCTGGAGAGGGAGCTGAAGATGTGACAGTTGTTGGGCTGGCTGGCTATATTGTGCCTCTACCCGCTCCCTAACGGGATATACGACAATGCCTCTGAATATGACCCCTCATCCCACATCCATAACATACAGGTAACTCCAAGTAGAAAATCCCTGAGTTCATCTTCCCCTACTTGGGGCACGGGGACCTCTGCTGCTGCTGGGATCTCTCTCCTGATCGACCCGCAGGTGGGATCCCCTGTTGACCTGACCGGGCCTAAAACTACTCAATTGCTGCTTCTGGCTAGGCCCTGATGGCGGTGCGCTGGCTGAAGACTGTGTAACAGACTGGGACAACCCTGATGAGCCTCTCCTGAAAGCTGATCTTCCCCCACTTAGTGACTCTCCCATATTGCCTGTAGATCGGGCCTTGTTGTTACCTTATCTTTCCATTCTATTCTTCAGTTTACGGTTCTCTATGGCTTGAGAAAATGCCACCATCTTCCCATAATTCATGTCAGAATTCAAGGCAGTTGTAGAAGCCTCATTAATAGTCAAAGGATTAAGACCCTGAACAAACCGGCGCACCCTGGCCTCCATTGGGGGCAATATGTGAATAACATACTTAGACAACCGGGCAAACTCCATGTGGTACTCCCACACACTTCTGCTACCTTGCTTCAGATTCTCAAACTTTGTTGCATGGGTTGCCCTTTTCTTATCAGGTAGGAAATGATCTACAAAGTCATCGGCAAACTCGCTCCACCTCGTCGGAGGGCTCCCCTCCTCATGGGAATCTTCCCATAACACAAACCATGAATAGGACACCCCTTTCAGGCGGTAGGCAACCAACTCAACAAAGGCATCGGCAAACTCGCTCTACCTCGCCGGAGGGCTCCCCTCCTCACGCATAACCCTGAAGGTTTTTTGCATCTCATCAATAAAATCCCGGGGGTCCTCTTCTGGATTTGCACCCTAAACACTGGAGGGTCTAGTTGAAGAAATATTTTCACCCTGGATTTGGTGGAATCCCCTTGCTGGCCAGACGAACTTGGTATAACTTGACCTCTGGGCCTGAGAGGCCACTAGCTGAGTCAACATCTGAATAGCTCCCATAAGATCCCCATCAAAATTACCAGAACCGGAGGTTAGTGCTAGAGGTGGAACAAGAGTATGAATGGTAGGGATAGTGGTACCCTCCGTAGGTGTAGGAACTGGTGTAGTCGGCTCTGGAATAGAAGAATCAGGCAGGGTGATAGCAGAGAGACTACCATCACCCGCAGTATCAAGTAGGGAATCATCAGCCACTCCTGAGGTGGAATTGGCTTCTTGGCCAATTCTGGCTTTCTTCTTTGGTGTCATGTACTGAAAGTTGAAAGAATGCACTAGTTAGAGGGGAAATAGTTTTATAACAAGTTTTTCCGCACGATCCAGAATATCAAAGAAGGGTGTTATTCCTAAATTCCCAAGTAGCCTCCAACTTATAGATATGGTCGACTCACACCAATAAGAAGGACTCTACTAGACATGGTTCCGAGATATCCTACGACACTTCAAAACCTTAGGCTCTGATACCAAGTTTGTCACGACCCAACCTCGGGAGGCGCGACCAGCGCTCAATCGAGTGAACCCAACTGATCAAGCCTTTTAAACACTTTCTAGCCAACACAATATGATTAAGGAAACCATGCTTTAATTTATTTAGACAATAGGAAAGATCGTACATTCAACATTGTTAGTTCATTTTATATCACAAACCTTAAACCATGGTTAAGTTTCCAAGATTTCATACAGTTACGGTTTAGAGGAACAAGAGTTTAGAGTTACAACATAATCTAGTGACCCATCCAATACCCGGACATAACCCACACAACGTCTACGAAGCCTCTAAGTATACAAAAGATAGTTATGCTAACGCCGACAACAAGGCCATGCTATACCTCTAAAGTGGGAATTTTATAACAAAATGTGTACATCATAACCCTTGAAGGAAAGGGGTTCACCAAGACTTCTGAGAGGTGGATACTCCGCTACTTGTGATCGGTACTGTCCGCTATAGAACCACCTACATTCATTAAAAAATGTAAAGCGCCCGGCAAAAGGGACGTTAGTACCATGGAATAGTACTAGTATGTATAACTAAACACTATATTATTACAAAGAACTTTCAAACAAGAACAAGGAAATCACAAGGGACAATCAAAAACTTTAACTGAACACCACATCATCAAATAAAAGAATGATATAACTTTCACATAATTTCCATAGCTTTAGTTGGGGCATTTACTATTGTTCATCATCAGTCACATTACCACCGCTTTCTTGAGCGAAGTCCGATCACGAACCGATCGGCTAGGTTGCCTCTTTTGAGACATCTTCCTCAATCACAATCTCATTCTCACTTTTCGGAATTCAATATCAGCACAATACCACCATGTGTGCGGCATGGTATCCGATCATGGCCCGATTGGCAAGGCCGCCTTACCAAAATATTGTTCCTTTCTCATTAATCATCTCATTTCATTCTTTATTCCACATATATCAATTCATAGGCACTTAGGGCTACAAATATCACCTCATTTCCACTTTCAATGTTAACCTTGCAGTTTAGGATCATAGGCACATACAAAAGCAATTCAAGTTGTAAGCATAGGTAAGATTTCACATAGTTGGCATGACAATCTCAGTTTTAATCTTGACTTGAAGTCTAGGCATTTCAACACATGGTTCATATTCTTCACACATCTCTAAATATCAAGAATAGTACATTGCACACATTGAGGCACACCTTTCATGTATATATATATAATTGCAAACCAATTCATGTGAAATAACAATCAATACATTAACCACATTCTAGTCTTACCACATTTGCGTAGACACCAACGGAGCTCAATTTCTAAGAAGAGGGGATTTTAGCCATACATACTTCAATAAAGCTTTCCTTAAATTCTTACAAAATCCCGGAACTCTTAGCAACTTCGATCTATTTTATGAGAATTACAAATTGAACCAAAAATTAGAGACATGATTTAGATTCTAGCTTATTTGAGTATATTATCAAGAACTAAGTGTGCATTGTGATTTTAGAACCCTTTTGTGAGAAGTTTTCATTATCTTACACCCTAATTGCTATCTTTTTAGCTTACAATCTCCCCATACCCTATTATCAATTATGCATGCAAGATAATCAACCCTTATACCCATGAACCCACTTGCTAATAACTTATTTTAATAGGAATTTCGAAATCATAGATTAGGGTACAAGTTTTTACCTCTTAGGATGAAGGCCTTGCAAATTTTACTTGAAAGTATTCAAAGATTTGGGCAAGGATTGTAGTGACTTGGTGAGAGTTAGTTTCTCTCTCTAGAACTCCCTCTCACTCTATTTGCAGTAAAATAGCATAAAAGGGGTCTAATAGGGTGTTTTTAATGGGATAGGGTCGGGTTTTAAAAGTTAGAAAAAAGGAGCCACGACAAAATCTGCGATCGCATATGCGATCGCATAATTGACATGCCACCCGCTAAAGGGTCCGCAAAAATGGCCCCCAAAACATGTACAAACTGCCCGGGTATGCAACAAGAATGCGGTCCGCATACCTGTTCTGCGGTCGCATAATGCACCGCAGAACTTCCCCTCGCAAAATTCCAAGGAGATTATGCAATGACTATGCAACCCGTATATTGATTATGCGATCGCATAATTGGCTGCATAGTTGACCTCAAAATTAACCATCAAACTGCCTCACTCTGCGGAGACTATGCGGTCTGCATAGCTATTATGTGATCGCATAATGGACCGCTGAAACGCGCTGTTCTGAAATACATTATTCCTTAACTTTTTAATGCACAGATCAGTCCAAAATGGTCCGAACCGTGGCAAGCTTAAATTTCTACCACATATTCCTAACCTGGCACTATAAGATTTTGGATTTTGAGTAGAAATTTCATGGGGCCTTACACTTTTGAGGCTGAAAAAGTCAAACAATGCCTTAAATACGTGCTAATAATGCCTTTGAGGCCACGTAAACTAAATAATGCCTTTGAGGCGTGCAAATACCTTGAGGCCAACTAACTCATATAATAACTTTAAGGCATGCAAATGCCTTTGAGGCGTGCAAATACCTTTGATGCCACATAATCCAAATAGTGTCTTCGAGGCACATATGCCTTTGAGGCTACAAAATTAAAATAATGCATTCGAGGCGTGCATAATTAAAATAGTGCCCTCAAGACGTGTTAAATATTTATTTGAGGCCACATAATTCAAATATGACTTTGAGGCATGCAAATGCCTTTGAGGCTACATAATGCAAGAAATGCCTATGAGGAATGCAAAATACGCCTTTGAGGCATGCAAATACCTTTGAGGGCAATAAAATGATCATGAAGAATGACGCAACCGGGGCAATTAGACATGATCTCGTTACGGCTATGACAAATGACGCTTTAGAGACGTATGAAATATGACGCATGTGAGGCCTATGAAATATGAAGCCTTCGAGGCCTATGAAATACGAGAGATGAAGTTACTCGTTAAAATTTAATTTAGAAATTACTCTTCGTGTGGAACTTTCGGAATAATCGATGTTGATACCCAATTTTTGTCTATATATTTTTAATATACATAAATACTTTCAAATTAGCATATATATGCTTATATAATCATGCATAGGTTTTTATAATTTTAAAGATTTTAAATTGATTTATTTTCTTCCCTTTTACTCATAAAATCCCCAATAATTATCCCTCAAATTATTGTTGGGGTGATTTAGTCATTTAAACTCTATATTTATGCAAACTGTTGTTAAAATATTTTTAGTACATTTTTATAATTACATTTTGTATTTTTAAAGCGAAATTGCATATAATTACAATATTAGCCTTATTAATGTATAAATTCATTTATTTGCATAAAATTGATCTTTAATATTATTAAAATGTTAAATATCTATTTTAAATCATTTTAGTACACAAAATTATTTTCCAAAAATTATCTGTTATTTATTGTAAATCATATAGTGATAAATTGGTTATTTAAAATATAGCCAAATTGCATTTTAATCATAGCCTAAATTAAACCCAATACCCAACCTAATTTTAGGCTGAATTACCTGACCCAGGCCCTAAATGAAATTACCCGACCCAAGACCGTCAAATCCTGGTCGTTGATCTAAAAGATCAACGGCCCTCGTCCGTTCCTTCCTTTTTTATTCAAAACGACCCCGCAACCATACATCATTTTTGAAATCCACCACCTTTGTATTCTCTCATCTCTTCTCCTCTATCAGTAACCCTCAAACCCTAGCCCTTCAAACCGCTAACCTCTCTTGTTGACTCCTAAGCCTCCAATGGCTTCTCTAATGCTTTGTCTGCCTTCTCTAAGGTCTTCAAGGGCCAAGGGCCACACCGACATGCATCTAGGGTTCGTCACTTGTCTATTCTTGGCTATTCCAGTGTGATTTCTAGCAAAATCACGTCGTATTTATTACGATACTTGGGATTCTAGACAGGTTCTTTCATCTCTATTTGGGTTTCTTCTAAAACCCTAATTTCTGCCTACATCTTCTAGATCTGTACAAATTTAAAATGATTTGAGTTTGTTTCTTTGATGTTTTACACTGTCCTTGGAACTCTTTACAAGAACCATGTGATTTCAAATATTTTCATCTTCTTCTAAAATTAGGGTTTTCAGAACTTCTTCTAAAACTTTGTTTAAACTAATTCTTTGTGATTAAACTTCTATTTCTTGTATATTTTAACTAATTCTATGATTTTACTACCTCTTCAACTCGCCTATGTTGAAAGCCCTAATTTTCTAGATTTTCTTTGTTTGGTTTTGTGTGTTAGCATGATTGCTCGTTTCTTATTTGAATTTCTATAACTATCTTGCCTCGAATATATTCTTACTGAGTTTCTAGCCTAACTTATATTACCTCGATGTACTTGTGTTCGTCTTGACTGTTCAAGGCTCACTTCTTTCTTTCAGTGTTGTTTAACCTGCATGTTTGCTATGTCTGGTTATTCTTATCTTACTCTATTTATATGTTGAATATCGAGTCATAACTCTCTCTTTGATTGACTCTGAGCTCCCTGTTTCTTGGCTTGATTTGAAAACTTCCCTTTTTAAACTTGGTTTATTTGCTTATTTATGGGAACCCGGGTTACTCTCCTTAAATCAATAATTTTGAATCCTTGATTCCATGATTTACTATATGCTTATTTTCGATTATTTCTTTTCTTACCTTATTTGGTTAACCGAGTATTTTACTGATTCTGCACTAGCTATTTCCTTAATTGAACTCTTATGTATTTACTCCTAATTATCTATTTTGTACCTTATTCTCTACTTGATTTCTTTCCTTAATCATTTCTGCCTATTACTGTTGGTTGATTACCCCTTAATTAAAGTAGTACTTGCATTGATTTGATTCTGATTAGTATTTGGTTCCATAATTAATATGCTATTGTGATTCATGCCTTATTTTTACTTAGTTTCGAACTACTATATATACATACTCTCTCACTAACACAAACACACGAACACATTAGTTCAAAACTCTCTCTCACGCAAAAACTCTCTTCTGCTCTCTTTTCTCTGGTTACATGCTATTGTTCTAAGTCAGCCGGCTACAAGCCAAGGCTGATTACTCTACTTTCTTGACCCTCACTTTGTGTTTACTACCTTCTTTACTAGTATGTTCTAATTTCAATTCAAGTTCCAAAAATAATATGGTCCTTTTATTACTTTAATTCATCCTGTTTTTAGTTTGCTTTTACTTATGGTTATGTTGTGAAATCCGTAGTTAATATGTTTACATGATTGGAATGTTATGTACTCCCCTTTCTTAGGATCAGTATGAGCATGGTCCCCCTTCTATGTAGTCTGTCTCCATATAATCTTGCTCTATCTAGATTCTGACATGAATCTCCTTGTAGAGTAGTCTGCACTCCTAAACTAGTAATCATGTTGATCCTATACTGAACCCCTTGAGCATTGCGGATTCTGTGACTATGATTGATTAGTGTTTTTGAGCATATTTGTACCAATTCCAAAGATTTCTGCATGCTATGTGTTTACCATTATGTGTTTTACCTGTCCCCAACTCCCATTTACCCCTATGTGAAGACTTATGATGCTAAACCTATCTTGGTTCTTTGTTCTGTGTGATGTTGAACCTGTTTTGGTCTTAAGGTTGGTCTGTTGTTTGTTGACTACCCTACTCTTTTTAAAACTGTCTCATTGAATAACTCCTATGTTGTTTACTAAACTATTTCAAGCAAACCTCTTTTTGATGTCGTGTTCCCACTAAAACCTTTCAAACTACGTCAAGCACTCTCACTCTACTCCTAAGTCATTACGTTCTGCCCCCTCCAGTGTGTGTACTACCTTCGGATCCTCTTGAGAACACTCTGAACTCTGGCACACTGAGGCTGGCCCTTCCACACTGCACTTATTCAATTTGGTTACAAAGTCTAGGTATGAGCACTGCTCGGGATCCTTGAGATCTTTAGGGAACTTTGACGCACCTAGACAATGACATTGTCTATGGAATTTGGGCATTTGCGGCTATTGGAGCCTTTGGAAATCTGGACCTATTTGTAGGATCCCTATAAAATAACTTCTTTTTTTTTATCTACTTCTGTAATTCATTCATATGGTCTATAATAACTTGTAAACGAATATTAGGATTAACTAGTGAAAAAGGGTGGGTAGTAACATGTTTCTGGGGTAATACGGGTAGAACCATTCCTATAGAACTTTATATTGTTGTTATGTCTGCCTTACCATGTTAGAAATCATGCATATAAGTCTCAAGTGGTTCCATAATATAAATCATGTTATAGATCTTAAAATCAACTTCACAAGTAGATATAATACCTATAGGATATGGTCCGGTTCAACTTTTGTTATAACAAGTGTTTATATGTGCTTTCATTTGTTATCATGCCTACCAGTTTCTAAAATCAGTTTTAAACAACTAGATATCATGCCTATAGGGAACAACACTAGAAATCCTACCTGTAGATTTAAATCAATAAGTCAATCCAGTCCACGAATAGTTCACTTCAAAATTGGTTATTTTCACTAAAATGAGTTCTTTTAAAATTGCCTTAATCTATCATTAGATAGCATGCCTATATGGATTCAAGAGTCTATTTTAAAATATGCCTTGTTTTATTATAAACATAATTATCGTAATTCAGTGTGTAGGCGAGCCTATAGGGCGTTTCCAAATCCTGTAACTCTGAAACTATATCTGTGACTTAATGTCGTTCTGATTTTAATAGGCTTTCAAAATCAGTAGGCAACAGATAGGGTCATTACTTCTGAGTTTATAAAGAAAACTGTTGATATTCACTTAGACATCATGCCTTAGGATATTGTTTAAAAAAGGCCCTTATTTGTGCTTGAGTCGTGCTGCCTATGTGCAATGTTTGTGGAGGTAAACTTGAGCCTCTAATGGCTTATTTCCTGTCTTATATGCTAAGGTCATAATTGTTCTTGCCTGTCGCCTTAGTATTTTCACCTTTAAAAATATTAGGGGTCTGTCTAGAACTACCTATAGGTAGAGGTCCTAAATTCCTCTAGGACCATTAAAAAGGGACGGGCAACAGCACGCAATAAAGATCGCTGACCAACACTCGCTTTAATGACCACTAAGAGGGTGGTAAGGGTAGATATAGGATATGATGACTACACGCTAATGCCATGTGTAGCCCCTCATTGAGGAGTGTTTACAGGACATTGTGTGGGGTGATCCTATATGCTAACCAGTCTAGGACTCCCCCTTTCCAAAATTCCTTTTGTTCAAACTTTGTTTTATATGTATACAACTTGTCCAAAATCTTTGTCTTATTATTTGAGTTATACAAACATGCTTTATTTGTAATTATTTATTTCAAGTATTTCTTTGTTAATGGACTAATTCGTAAATATAAGTTCGGCCGGGACCCACAAATGTGGACCTAGAGGGGTGCCTAACACCTTCCCCTCGAGGTCATTTCGAGCCCTTACACTAATCTCTGGTAATACAAACCAATTCAAGAGTTAATTACTCTAGGTGCCCTAACGCACCATAATCTGTTAGGTGGCGACTCTTCAAATACCCGATTCCCAAAAGGAAATGAGTTATTACCCCCATGAATGTCGGAACCTGGACTTCTCTCCGCGGAGTGAAAAAAGGGGGCGCGACAGCATGGCGACTCTGCTGGGGATACCCCTAGGCTCTTACCATAACGAACTAATCTTTTTACAAATTAGTCCAAACATGCTTTATCTCGTACCCTTCTCCCTTATTTAAATTTAATTGTCCATTTTTAAGTGTTTATGGCTCGTTATCCCTGAAACTGACTTGTCTCTTTGTTTTCTTTTTCCTTATAACTGTCTTTCAATTATTTAAATGCTGTATTTATTTTTTCTATGTGCAAATACTTGACCCATGTTATTAATTACTGCATAAATTATGCTCCGCGTCATATTCCACTCATGCGTATCAAATCCTATAGCAATGCTTTAATGAGCGGTTGCGCTCTTCCTATTTACTACCCTTAAATTCGGAAAGGCTTATTTGCGGTAAAACCAGTTGATCAGCGGTGCAGTCGATGGTTCCGTGCCTTCCCTATCGAGTTGTCCGCTTGAGGGTACCAGTCTAAAACCCCATAGAAACCTTACTCTGGTTAAAATTATGCATGCATCATGGTCAAACCTAGTCAGATCAGTTATGTTGTCCACATAATGATCCTTTAAGATAAGCCTTATCTAATGTTCATCGGGTTTACAATAATCCCAGCGGACACAACCACGTTCTGTGCATTAATTTGGATAACTAAATGCCGATATATTGATCATAATTGTGTAAATAGTCGAGTCCGGTGGGGGTAAGTCTAACCCTTTTGTTTTGAAAAAAATGAGGCATGAGGTACCCAGATTCGGTATGGTTAGCAACATCCCACCATTGCTTCTAGACTGGTGGGAGGACCTTTCCTCAAGTGACAAGAAACATGTGAGAAAGTACCTGGGTAACCTGCCTTCCTAGCTAGATATTGAGCCAAACAAAAAATTGATCGAAGCTGCCACTTTATTCTGGGATAGTGAAAGGGCTGTGTTTCGTTTCGGCGACATAGAAATGACACCACTTCTAGAAGAAATTGGAGGGCTTGCGGGATTGACTTGGGATAGTCCTGGGCTATTGGTACCAGAAAACCGTACGAGCAGGGGATTTTTAAAGATGATGAGGCTGAAGAGGAATGTCAACCTAGTGTGCTTAAAAGAATCTTACATACCTTTCTAATACATATACGAGAGGTATGGCCACAACAAGTCTTTTCGTACTTACCATAATGAGATATATATCACTTTTATGGGTCAAATGCACCGCAGAGTGTTTGTATTCATTGTGTGCTTCCTAGCTTCTGATAGTGTTCCCAGTGAAAAAAGGAAGAATCCACACTAGGTTGGTCATGGTCGCTAAGAGTCTGATGGAAGGGATTAATGGATAGACATATACCATAGTCCCCATGATCATAGTCGACATCTATAGGGCTCTGGAGTGCTGCCAAAGAGGGGTCAAGCATTTCGAAGTTTGTAATTTATTGTTGCAGTTATGGTTGTTAGAACATTTCCAAAAGGGTCGCTATCGCCAAGAATTTCTGTGAAGGGCTTGGAACGACCATATTGCCTTCCATCACCCTAAGCAGATGACTTACATTCCAAACAGATTTGCTCAGCCGAAAAGCGCCAAAGAATGGGTAGAGTTCTTTGACAACTGACCGAGGAACAGGTGCAGTGGATGTTTGAACGGTTCCCAACAGACAAGTTTATTATCAGGTTCAGGGATGCTCTACACTTGGTGCTGATCGGGTTGAGAGGGATATAACCATATGTCCCTATGCGAGTTATGAGGCAAGCAGATAGAAAATAGGTTGTACCAAGGGTTGCCAAGATGAGTCATTTCAGGGCAGACTTCCAAGATGAGGATGTCCCTTACAAGTGTCAAGCTCAGCACATGTGGCACTGCAAAATCATCGTGGAGAAGAACACTGTTGAGCCAGACATGTACCATGCAGGGTGAGAGCCTCTCTACCTAGCATGGTTGGAGGAGAATCTAAAAGGAATTGTGACACTAGGGGCCGGTCGAGGGAACAGAATCATAGATGAGGAAGCTGAAGCTCAAGTCAAATACAACAGGTTGCAAGAGGGTCCACGACTCTGAGAATGAGCACCGGGAAATGCATGAGAGGAATATGAGGTTGATCGAGGAGTGGAAAGAGATGGAAATCACTTCCAACAGGAAACTGGAATATCTAGAGTGGGGAATAGTGGAGATGGAAAGTAATGTCATAAAGAGGATTGAGAATTGCCAGAACGCGGAAGGAGCTGAAGGAGGACATTTGGCTAGAGCCTACTTGCTGGTGGGAATGCGCGAGCTGGGGGATCTATATGATGGAGTCCAGAAGATCGAGTCTAGGGAAGGTCCTTCTGGGACCAAATAGGCTATATTTATTTGCTTTTTCCTAAAAATATAATAAGGCCAAGTGTCAGTAGTTACTTATTTTATTATTATCTTAGTGTTGTTTTGGGATTAATCTATTTTTATATTATGAAATGAAGCATTTATTGGCATTAAAAGTTCTCCAAGTTTATTTGTCACTAGGCCTACCTCGGGCACACCGAGGTTCCCAAATTAGGACACGAATTTATATTTCCGCAATATGTGTTTAAATACTGCAAACATTTCAGTATCATCACTGACTTGTTACCTTTTTCTTTTTGTTTTTTTCTTTCTTTATTTTTCATTATTCCCATTCCTTAGATTGGTTCACTCATACTAGCCTTATCAGCATACCACACCAGATCTAGAGGCCCTCCACCTCCACCTCCTCCAAGCAACACAAAAAGAAAAGGAAAAGAAAAATGGATGACTTAAGTGGAATCTGAAAGAAAAATATTGAGAACGCAGAGACTTCAGATGGCCATAGTACTCCGGCACCAAATGATCTAGTTTTGAGACTGGAACAAAAGATAGTAGAATTGCATGGAAAACTTGAGCAGGTTCGCAACTTGGCAGACTTTTCACTCACCCTCAATGTCCCCGATATCTACCAACAAAACACAAAGAACCCGACACCTCCTTAGAATACACAAAACCAACACCCACAAAATCCTTCTGCGCCAAATCAATACACGACTCCACCCCAAAATATCAATCTATTGCCAATACCAACTCCACCGCAACATCATCATCAACCAATTCAGTACCCACCAACTACCACTTACCATACTCCCCAAAATACACCACCACTCCCGATCCCCAAAACTCCACCAATGACCATCACTACACCCAAGTTCCTGGTACCCATCAAAGCAACCCTATATATGTGAATATTGTACCGCCCGCTACCCAACCAACCTCATATACACCGGATCCTCTGAGAAGTACCTGCTCATTAAAAACATAGTTGAAGAAATCAAGAAGTTAACAAGTCGTGTTCAAGGAGTTGAAGGCAATAGAGGAATAGAAGGTTTGAACTATAAAGATCTGTGCATACAGCCGGATGTCGAACTGCCAGAGGGGTACAAACCTCCCAAGTTCGAAATGTTCGATGGTACATGTTATCCAATGGTTCATCTAAGGACCTATTACGACAAGCTTGTCGGGGTCGGGAAAGATGAAAAGATCCGGATGAAGCTCTTTATGAGGAGCCTTACTAGGGATGCTTTGTCTTGGTATATCAGCCAAAATCCCAAGAAATGGTCCAATTAGGTAAGCCTGGCATCGGATTCCAAGGACTAGTTCAGGTTGAACACAGAGAATGTATCGGCTTTCTTCTACTTTCAGAATCTTAAGAAGAAACCTACTAAAACTTTCCGCGAATACGCTACTCGTTGGAGGTCAGAAGTGGCCAAGGTCAGGCCCTCTTTGGATGAAGAACAGATGAATAAATTTTTCATCATGGCACAGGATCCACAATATTATGAGGGGTTGATGGTTATCAAAAATCACAAGTTCTCTAACATCATCAAACTCGGAGAAAGAATCGAAGAAGGAATCAAGAGCAGGATGGTAATGAACTTCGAGGTACTGCAAGCCACGAATAAGGCACTACAATCAGGTGGCATATCTAAGAAAAGAGATGTTGGGGCAGTAATGGTGGCCTAGGACCCAAAATCTCCACTTACATATCAAACAGCTCCACCCACATACCAAGCTTCACCGCCTACATATCAACCTTCATCTCCCATATATTCCCAACCAGCCACTGTCCATCACACCTATAACTCTCAACCGTCCCACTTTCAATCACCACCAGCTCGCTAAAATTATCCAAGACCAAAACCCGACTTCGACCGCAAGCCGCCCAAACAGTAAACCTCCATTGTTGAGCCCATCGACCAACTATATGAAAGGTTGAAAGACACAAGTTACGTCACTCATGTTCCCGCTGTGGCATTAGAAAATCCATCCCAATGGGTCAATCCGAACAAAACTTGTGCGTACCATTCTGATATGAAAGGGCACACCACTGCTGAGTGCCGAACATTGAAGGATAAGATACAGATGCTAATTGACAACAAGGTCATACAAGCAAAGGAAGCCACACCTAATATCCGCAACAATCCCCTCCCTAATCACAGAGGTGATGGTGTACATATGATAGAGACAATTGAAGAATAGGACCCTGAAGGGTCTATCGGGCTTATTCGAGAAGGCGGTGACTTTAAGGTTGCTGTCACACTTACTCCTATTGTGGTTCAGACTCAGGCACCAATCGAGGTTGTGGTAACTATATCAGTTCCATTTGAAGTAGAAGTGGTCACACCTTTTACTATGATAGTATCAACCACACCCTCATTCAACTTAAAAGAAATAACCTGGGATTATGTTGCCGAGGCTCGATGAAAAGGGAAGGGCCAAGATAAAGGAATCTGATGCTGCAAAAGGAATGACTAGAACCAGAAGAGTCTATACACCTGAACACTTGGGAGGTTCAAGTACGAAGGCCACTACTAGGCAGCCTATCATTGAGACTAGTCCAGATGACCTGTGGAGGAAAGTACAGGAAAAGGAGTATTTTGTTGTTGACCATCTGAACAAAGTCCCTGCTCAGATATCTATTGTCACTATTGCAGAGGCACACAAGAACGCTCTGATGAAAGTACTGAGCGAGGCTTATATACCCAATAACATCACTGGTGGAGAAATAGCCAACATGATCGGGTAAGTGATAGAGAGCCATAAGATTATCTTCCACGAAGATGAGCCGCCGCCCAAGGGTTTGAATCACAATCGAGCATTGCATATCAAAGTGAAATTTGAAGACAAGTTCATTGCCAGGAACCTGGTTGAAGGAGGTTCGAGCCTAAATATTTGTCCATTGGACACGCTGAAAAGGTTGGACAAAGGTTTCCATGAGATTTGGGTAGGAATCATGAATATGAAGGCTTTCGATGGGTCCTAGAGGGCGACGATCGGGGAAATCAACCATTGCTTGCAGATGGGGCCAACTTGGTTCGACGTTGAATTTCAGGTGCTTGACATACCAGCATCATATAATCTTCTGTTGGGCCGGTCATGGATCCATGCCGATGGAGCTGTGCCTTCCACACTACATCAAGCCATGAAGTTTGAATGGAACCACCAGGAAGTAATCATTCACAGAGATAGAATTAACCCCATCTACACTAGTCAAACCATCCCGGCCATTGGACATAGAAGAAGGCTAGGAGGGGAAACCTATCATTACATCAAACGGGTCAATGCCGTCGAGAAGGATAAGTGGTGGAGTAACAAAATAGAAAGCATACTAGCATGGTCCGGATATGAACTCGGCAAAGGGTTGGGAAAGAATCTCCAGGGTATCACCAAACCACGACATCTAAAAAATCATGGTTCCACCTTTGGGCTCGAATACCAGTACACATGGCAAGAGTACAAGGATTGGTTGCCTCAATGGTGTGGACCGTATTACCCTCTTGAGTAGCCAGTGCCACGTTTGGAACAAGCTTTTCACCAGGCTAACACAATATGGGGAAATGCAGCGGAAGAAACACTAGCTGGGTTGAAGAATTTGTTCTTGGAGACATGGATTGCAGTATCATAATTAAGGAGGAGGAGGAAGAAGGCCTCACTATTCAGACTGTGGCAAAGGGAGCTGTTCTCAAGAACTGGACCGCCACACCATCCCGAGCCCGCCGAGTCCCTAGGTAGCTTGGCAGAATTTACTTCTATAAGCTATTCTAAGTATTTAAGATTTCCCGTAATTTTGTTTTAAGATTTACTTGTTTCAAAATAAATGCTTGATTCATCGAGTCGCGCTTTGTCTGGACAATTTTTCAAGTTTTAATCAAATGCATTTGCTCTTTATTATTCACTACTATCTTTGCACTTTTCCTTTCTACAGCTTTATTATTACTTTTCCTAATGAACCAGTGACTGTGACATGTAATGAGGCATGCAACATGAGAATAGTGATTCAGAGGAAGAAGATGAGATACCCTAGGAAATCGTCAGGGAGGTTGAAAATTTTGAGAATAAGCCTAAGTCCAATCTAGACGAGACTGAAGCAGTAAACTTGGGAAACGTCGAGACCATCATGGAGACCCGCATCAGTATTCATTTGTCACCAGCAGAGAAGGAAGAGTACATTCATTTTCTAAAAGAATATGAGGACGTTTTTGCATGGTCATATGATGACATGACCGGTTTAAGCACTTCCATAGTGTCTTACAAGTTGCCTACTAATCCCATGCGTCCGCTAGTAAAATAGAAACTTATAAAGTTCAAACCAGATATGAGCCTGAAAATCAAGGAGGAAGTTACCAAGCAGATCAAAGCCAAAATTCTCTGGGTGGTCGAATATCCAACCTGGTTAGCTAATATTGTGCCAGTTCTGAAGAAAGACGAGAAGGTTAGAGTATGTGTTGACTATCAGGATTTAAACAAAGCAAGTCCCAAGGAAGATTTTCCACTTCCAAATATATACATCCTGATCGATAACTTTGCCAAGCATACCTTTGTAGATTGTTTCACGGGTTATTACTAGATTTGGATGTATGAAGAAGATGCAGAGAAGACAGCTTTTATTACACCATTGGGTGTATACTGTTACAAGATGATGTCGTTCGGTCTAAAGAATGTGGGGCCACTTACATGAGAACCATGAAAACCATCTTCCATGATATGATGCACAAAGAAATAGAGGTGTATGTGGACGATGACATTATCAAATCCAAGAGGGCCGCAGATCATATAGCAGACTTGAGGAAGTTCTTCGACAGGCTAAGAAGGTACAATTTGAAATTGAACCCTGCAAAGTGTGCATTCGGGGTTTCCGCAGGAAAGTTACTGGGATTCATCGTTAGTCGTTGAGGGATCGAACTGGATCCATCTAAAGTCAAGTCTATTCAGGAGTTACCACCACCTAAAAGAAAAAAGGATGTAATGAGCTTCATAGGATGGCTCAATTACATCAGTCGATTCATAGCACAGTCCACAGTCACATGTTAACCCATCTTTAAGATGCTGAGGAAAGATGCTAAAACAAGCTGGACAGAGGATTGTCAGAGGGCTTTTGATAAGATCAAGGAGTTCCTATCCACACCACAAGTTCTGGTCCTACCAGAACTAGGATGACCTTTGCTACTCTATCTATCTATATTAGATGGAGCCTTCGGATGTGTTCTGTTACAACATGATGTGACAGGAAGAAAGGAGCAGGCCATATATTACTAGAGTAAGAAGTTCACACCTTATGAAGAACGATATTCTCTGCTTGAACGCACTTGCTTTGCTTTAACAGTGCCTACACTACATACCTCATATCCAGGATGGATCCTATGAAGTATATATTCCAGAAATCCATGCCGACCGGGAATTTATGTAACTACTAAGTGAGTTTGATATCATCTATGTAACTCAAAAGGCGGTCAGGGGACAAGCATTGGCAGATCACCTTGCTGAAAATCTGGTGGGAGGATAATATGAACCTTTGAAAATGTATTTTCCTAATGAAGAAGTATCATTCGTAGGAGAAGACATTACCGAAGCATATGATGGTTGGAGGATGTTCTTTGACGGAGTCGCAAATTTCAAATGAGTAGGCATTGGAGCAGTTTTGGTATCAGAAATGGGTTAGCATTATCCGGTATCTACTAAACTCAGATTTCCTTGCACCAATAACATGGCAGAATATGAGGCCTGCATATTAGGGTAAACATGGCAGTCGACATGAACGTTCAGTAGTTGCTAGTGATCGGTGATCCAGATTTGCTTGTGCACCAGGTACAAGGAGAGTAGTACACAAAGTGCAGGAATTGAGAAAGAGGTTCACGAAGATAGAATTCCAACATGTGCCTATAATTCAGAATGAGTTTGCCGATGCATTGACCACTTTGTCATCCAAGATACAACATCCAGATAAGAACTACATTGATCCCATTCTGGTAAGGATCCATAATCAGCCGGCCTATTGTGCTCATGTCAAGGAAGAAACATATGGAAAGCCTTGGTTCCATGATATCAAAGAATACTTATCAAAAGGAGGATACCCGGAGCATGCAAATCACACTCAGAAATGCATGCTCCGGAGATTGTCAAATCACTTCTTCCACAGTGAACGGAACTTGTATAGAAGAACTCTTGATTTGGGTTTACTAATATGTATTGACGCAAAGGAAGCCTCTAAGCTACTTGAGGACGTGCATGTTGGGACCTATGGACCACACATGAATTGTTTTGTCTTGGCCAAAAAGATACTCAGGGCAGGTTACTTTTAGATGACCATGGAGACGAATTGCATTCAGTATGTCCGCAAATGCTTTCAATGTCAAGTGCATGCCGATATGATAAAAGTGCCACCAAATTAGGTCAACGCAACAAGCTTATCTTGGCCATTCGCTGCTTGGGGAATAGATGTTATTGGTTCGATTGAGCCCACTGCTCCAAACGGACACAGGTTTATTCTGGTAGCCATTGATTACTTCATAAAATGGGTAAAAGCTGTGTCATACAAAGCTGTAACAAAGAAAGACGTCACAGATTTTGTCAAAGATCATATTGTCTGCCGATTCGGAGTTCCCGAGTCCATTATTACCGACAACGCCACCAATCTCAATAGTGATATGATGAAAGCTATGTGTGAAACTTTCAAAATCAAGCATAAGAATTCCACAACCTA
The DNA here is from genome assembly GCF_000393655.2 of Nicotiana sylvestris. Taxonomy (NCBI): domain Eukaryota; kingdom Viridiplantae; phylum Streptophyta; class Magnoliopsida; order Solanales; family Solanaceae; genus Nicotiana; species Nicotiana sylvestris. The sequence goes on from NC_091061.1 coordinate 116,984,340, forward strand.
TAGACCTTATATGAATGGAGCCGTAGAAGCCGCCAACAAAAACATTAAGAGAATACTAAGGAAAATAGTAGATAACCACAAACAGTGGCATGAGAAGTTACCCTTCGCTTTGTTGGGAAACTGCACCATGGTTCGTACATCAATCGGGGCAACTCCCTACATGCTGGTTTATAATACCGAGGCTGTCATCCCAGCCGAGGTGGAGATTCCTTCTTTAAGAATTATACAGGAAGCTGAACTCAGAGATGCAGAGTTAATAAGGAGCCGCTATGAACAACTGGCCCTTATAGATGGAAAGAGGATGAATGCAGTGTGTTAAAGCCAACTTTATGAGAACAGAATGTCCAGAGCTTTCAACAAAAAGGTCAAACTAAGACAGTTCGCACCAGGGCAGCTGGTATTTAAGAAGATCTTCCCATATCAAGATAAAGCCAAAGGGAAATTCTCTCCCAATTGGAAAGGTCCTTACATGGTTCATAGAGTACTAATAGAAGGAGCACTCATACTTGCATAAATGGAAGGAGAAGTCTGGCCAAAACCAATCAATTCAGACGCAGTCAAGAGATACTATGCTTAGATATTTTACCTTTCCTCATTTGATGTAATTGAACTACGCTTGACCTGATTCCTATTTAAGAGGGGATACGTAGGTAGCCTTATGGGTTCGGTCATATCATAATAAAATTTTCATTTCCCCCCAAGATCAGAAACTGGGGCAGAATTTTGAGGAGGGTTCTTAAAATTCCAGAGCGAGTCCAGCCAACGCCATCATATGCCAGAAAGTCAGTAATCATTTAAGAAACTGGGTAGAATTTTTAGAAGGATTCTCAAAATTCCGGAGAAGGTTCAGTAAGATCCATTAACCGTAAACAGTGAAAGATCACCTATCAAACTGGGTCGGAATTTTGAGGAGGACCCTCAAAATTCCATAAGAGAGTTGCAATGTCTTTGAGATGTGTCACAGTCACTAGTTCATCTAAATGTATCGATACATTTTTGAAATAACTCTATTTTTATCAAATTGTATATTTTCGAAAAATCTACTTCCATAACAGTCAGGCGTCACCCAGGGGAACTCGAAAGGCTTTCGGAACGAAGAAAAGCAAGGCCAGACGACAAGAGCACGAACTAACCTTTCCCCCATAAAATTTACAATTTTTCTTTGAACGTAGGCACATCTAACGTAACGTAGAAATTCACTATCAATCAGGCCATCAGACACCGAATATATCTCCAGCTAAGACATATACTACTCTTATTTGCTACGTTCTATTTGCATGAGTCTAATCCTTGACTCCATATCTGCATGAGGCTAATCCCTGCCTCCCTATTTACATGAGTCTAATCCTTGACTTCATACCTGCATGAGGCTAATCCCTGCCTCCCTATTTGCATAAGTCTAATCCTTGACTCCATGAGGCTAATCCCTGCCTCCCTATCTACATGAGTCTAATCCCTGACTCCATATTTGCATGAGGCTAATCTTTGCCTCCCCATTTGCATGAGACTAATCCTTGACTCCACGAGGCTAATCCCTGCCTCCATAATTGCATGAGGCTTATCCCTGCCTCCCTATTTTCACGAGTCTAATCCGTGACTCCATATTTGCATGAGTCTAATCCTTCACTCCATGAGCCTAATCCCTACCTCCCTATCTGCATGAGGATAATCCCTGACTCCCTATTTTCATGAGTCTAATCCCTGACTCTATATTTGCATGAGGCTAATCCTTGCCTCCCTATCTGCATGAGGCTAATCCCTACCTACCAATTTGCACGAGGCTAATCTCTATCTCCATACTTGCATGAGGCTAATCCTTGCCTCCCTATTTGCATGAGTCTAATCCCTAACTCCATATTTGCATGAGGCTAATCCTTGCCTTCCCATTTGCATGATTCTAATCCTTGACTCCACGAAGCTAATCCCTACCTCCATACTTACATGAGTCTAATCCCTGACTCCATATTTGCATGAGGCTAATCCTTGCCTCCCCATTTGCATGATTCTAATCCTTGACTCCACGAAGCTAATCCCTACCTCCATACTTACATGAGTCTAATCCCTGACTCCATTCTTTCATGAGGCTAATCCTTGCCTCCCCGTCTGCATGGGACTAAGCAATGTCCCCCTTTGCACGAATATTGCTCTATTTCTAAGTATTCTTTGTTTGCTTTTCAATCGGGCTAAGCTCTGCCCTCCATTTCACAAGACTAAGCATTGTCTTGACAACATCATGACTATTGCATATCATGGGCTGGAATATCGCCAATCTATCCGAAGGCATCATAGTCTGAAGGAATCATCCTCATAGCTGGAAGACACCATGCCATGGCGTGAGGATCTCTCAAATTTGTATATCATTATTCAAAGGCGTCATGGTTCGGAAGCACCATCTTCATGGATCGAGAATATCATTTCATGCCTATGAATCCCTCACTAAACAATTCATGGACTAGGACGTCATGGTCTGAGGATGCCATCATTAACCGTTCGAAGACAGCCGTCATGGTCCAAAGGGAATTTGCATCATGTTTAATTTTTCGCAAATACATGTTTGTAGCACCTTTTATCTGTAGGTAACCGGCAAGCAACTGCTATCCTAGCAGGAGCGATCTCACTACAATTCCCTCTAACCGTCCGAGCTTTAACAACTCACCATAACTGCTTCCGCATCGCGTGTCCATTCTTGCAATATCGACATATTTTGCAGATGAATCCAGAACTACACATGGCCTGATTCTTGTAAAACCAGGGATATGTAGGTAGCTCGAAGACCGAAGTTCGGCCTGTATCTTTCAAAACATCATATCCAATCAAAATTAGCCATCATTTCTTTACCCGAAAACGCTTTCATCCTTCCCGGGTAAATTGGGGCAGTTGTTGATACCCAATTTTTTCCTATATATTTTTAATATGCATAAATACTTTCGAATAGCATATATATGCATATATAAGCATGCATAAGGTTTTTATAATTTTCCTATAATTTTAAAGATTTTAAATTGATTTATTTCCTTCCCTTTGACTCATAAAATCCCCAATAATTATACCTCAAATTATTGTTGAAGTTATTTAGCCATTTAAATTCTATATTTATTCCAAAATATTGTTAAAATATTTTTAGTGCATTTTTACAATTGCATTTTGTATTTTTAAAGCTAAATTGCATATAATTGCAATATTAGCCTTATTAATTATAAATATTCAAAAAATTGATCTTTCATATTTTTAAAGTGTTAAATATATATTTTAAATTGTTTTAGTACACAAAATTATTTTCCAGAAATTACATGTTATTTATTATAAATCATATAGGGATAAATTAGCTATTTAAAATATAGCCAGATTGCATTTCAGTCATAGCCTAAATTAAACCCAATACCTAGCTCAATTTTAGGTTGAATTACCCGACTCAGGCCCTAAATGAAATTACCCGACCCAAGATCGTCAAATCCTGGTCGTTGCTCTAAAAGATCAACGGCCTTCGTCTGTTCCTTCCTTTTTTATTCCAAACGACCCCCCAACCCTGAATCATTTTCCAAATCTGTCGCCGCTATATTCTCTCATTTCCCCTCCTCTCTCGGTAACCTCAAACCCTAGCCCTTCAAACCACCGACCTCTCTTCTCCGGTCTTCTCCGATGATCTCTCGTCGACTCCTAAGCCTCCAATGGCTTCTCTAATGCCATGCCTGCCTTCTCTAAGGTCTTCAAGGGCCTAGAGCCATGCTGAATTGCATCTAGAGTTCGTCACTTGTGTGTTATTGGCTATTCCAGTGTGATTTCGAGCAAAATCATGCCGTATTTGTTACGATCCTTGGGATTCTAGACAGGTTCTTTCATCTTTATTTGGGTTTCTTCTGAAACCCTAATTTTTGCCTACATCACCTAGATCTGTACAAATTTAAAATGATTTGAGTTTGTTTCTTGGATTTTTTACATTGTCCTTGGAACTCTTTACAAGAACCATGTGATTTCAAGTGTTTTCGTCTTCTTCTAAAATTAGGATTTTCGGAACTTTTTCTAAAACTTTGTTTAAACTGACTCTTTGTGCTTAAACTTCTATTTCTTGAATATTTTGACTGATTCTATGATTTTACAACCTCTTCAACTCGTCTATGTTGAAAGCCCTAATTTTCTAGATTTTCTTCATTTGGTTCTGTGTTAGAATGACTGTTCGTTTCTTGTTTGAATTTCTGTGACTATCTTGCCTCAAATATGTTCTTACTGAGTTTTTAGCCTAACTTATATCACCTCTATGTACTTGTGTTCATTTTGCTCGCTTCTTTCTTTCAGTTTTTTTTAACCTGCACGTTTGCTATGTCTGGTTATTCTTATCTTACTTTATTTATATGCTGAATACTGAGTCATGACTCTCTCTTTGATTGACTCTGAGCTCCCTGTTTCTTGGCTTGATTTGAAAACTTCTCTTTTTAAACTTGGTTTATTTGCTTATTTATGGGAACCCAGGTTACTCTCCTTAAATCAGTAATATCGAATCCTTGATTCCATGATTTACTATATTTTGATTTTTGATTATTTTGTTTTCTTACCTTATTTGGTTAACCGAGTATTTTACTGATTCTGCACTAGCTATTTTCTTAATTGAACTCTTATGTATTTACCCCTAATTGTCTATTTTGTACCTTATGCTCTACTTGATTTCTTTCCTTAATCATTTCTGCCTATTACCATTGGTTGATTACCCTTTAATTAAAGGAGTACTTGCATTGATTTGATTCTGATTAGTATTTGGCTCCATAATTACTATGCTATTGTGATTTTTGCCTTATTTTACCCATATTCGAACTACTATAAATATACACTCTCTCATTAACACAACCACACGAACACATTAGTTCAAAACTCTCTATCACACAAAAACTCTCTTCTGCTCTCTTTTCTCTGGTTACTTGCTATTGTTCTAAGTCAGCCGGCTACTAGCCAAGGCTGATTACTCTACTCTCTTGACCCTCACTTTGTGTTTACTACCTTCTTTACTTGTATGTTCTAATTTCAATTCAAGTTCAAAAAACAATATGGTCTTTTTACTACTTCAATTCATTCTGTTTTTAGTTTGCTTTTACTTATAGTTTTGCTGTGAAACCTGTAGTTAATATGTTTATATGATTGGCATGTTATATACTCCCCTTCCTTAGGATCAGTATGAGCATGTTCCCCCTTCTATGTAGTCTTTCTCTATGTAATCTCGATCTATCTGGATTCTGACATGAATCTCCTTGTAAAGTAGTCTACACTCCTAAACTAGTAATCATGTTGATCATATACTGAACCCCTTAAGCATTGCTAATTATGTGACTATGTCTGATCAGTGTTTCTGAGCATATCTGTACCAATTCCAAAGATTTCTACATGCTATGTATTTACCAATATGTGATTAACCTGTCCCCAAATCCCATTTACCCATGTGTAAAGGCTTGTGATGCTAAACCTGTCTTGGTTCTTTGTTCTGTGTGTGATGCTAAACCTGCTTTGGTTTTAAGGTTGGTCTGTTGTTTGTTGACTACCCTATTCTTTTCAAAACTGTCACATTGAATAACTCCTTTGTTGTTTTACTAAACTATTTTAAGCAAACCTCTTTTTAATATTGTTTTACCACTAAACCCTTTCAAACTGCGTCAAACACTCTCACTCTACTCCTAAGTCATTAGGTTCTGCCCCCTCCAGTATGTGTACTGCCTTGGGATCCTCTTGAGAACCCTCTGAACTCTGGCACACTGAGGGTGCCCCTTCCACACTACACTTACTCAATTTGGTTACAAAGTCTAGGTGTGAGCACTGCCCAGGATCCTTGAGATCCTTAGGGAACTCTGACGCACCTAGACAATGACATTGTCTATGTAATTTGGGCATTTGAGGCTGTTGGAGGCTTTGGAAATCTAGGCCTATATGCAATCTGCCTATAGAATAACTTCTTATTTTTCTTTTCCACTTCTGTTGTAAGCACGTGATTTTTGACCCTCCCCGAGAATTTTCACATTTTAGTGTGAATATGTGAAATTGGGTCTAGTATAGCTATTTTAACTATTTTTACTTTATTTCGTTGCAAAAAGAAAAATTACAAAAAAAAAGTATATATATAATTTTAGTTTATGTATCCCTCATAAACTTGAAAAAATAAAAAATTGCACTTTATTTTGGTACTTTATATAAATTCGAAAATTAACAAAAAATATATATATAATTCTATTAATGTTTTGAAGTCATTTTAATACAAAAAATATTATTTCATATTTTTGTCTTTATTAAAAAACGAAAATTACAAAAAAAATAGTTTTATTAATATTTTATAGTTATTTTAACTTTGAAAAATGCAAAAAATATTACTTCAAATTTTATCTTAATATTTACGAAAATTACAAAAAAATGGTTTTATTAATATTTTATAGTCGTTTTAACTTTGAAAAAATACAAAAATAGTACTTCATATTTTATCTTAATATTTACGAAAATTACAAAAAATAGTTTTATTAATATTTTGTAGCTATTTTAAAACCTTAAAAATATTTAAAAAAAAAAGATATAGTTTTGTTAAATACTAGTCTTATTTTCGGTAGTTATTTTGCTTACATAGGACTAGTTAAGCAACGTGTTCCTATTTCTCGGGTCCGGGCAAAAGAATAATATTCGGGTTCAAACTACCCGGTTTTAGGCCTAATTTTCGGACCTAGCCCATAATAACCGTGTCCAGGACACGTGGGGAACCCCACCACGCGTGGGGAACATATGCCTTGAACCGCACCACGCGTGGGCTCATTTTTCTGGGCAAACCATGTCAAATACACGGACTAACACATTTGACAAGGGAGGAATTTTTGGACTTTTGGTCAAAAAAAAAAGGAAAAAAAAAAGGAAAAAGAAAAATAGTACTGTTTCATCATCTTCTTCAAAAGGAAGAAGAGAAAAACCCTACTGTGGACTTGTTTTCACAGAGCAACGAACAGCCCCCCTTTCACCGTGAAACCACTCCTCCAACGCCACCCTCATTCCAGGTCAAGCAACGGCAGCTGCTGCTGCGTTACCCAACCACCCTCTCCGTCTCAAAATTACCACCGGACACCACCACCCCGTCCCGGCCAAGCTGACCCCTCCCCGTCACCTCCACCCACAGCCACCATAACCAACGACCAAACACCACCCCATCACCACCATCCGACACCACCAACGAACACACCCAAACGACACCGACCAAAACCACCATTGACGCCTCAAAACCACTTCCAAAACCTACCCAGCTGACCCCCCCCCCCCCCCGTCACTGTCACCCCAGCACCACGACCAACGTCAACAACCCACCCCGTCGCAGCCCCAGTCCCGTCGACCTCAACCAAAACCCAGCAACACCCATCGACCACCCGTCAAGCAGCAGCCATCGCTGCTGCGTCGTTCAACCACCCCCTTTGTCAACTGCCCAAACGATCCCTCCAACTGCGGTTTCACGTACACGGGTATCGCGCCAGAAAAATACAGCAGCAACCAAACAATCCCTGGTCGTTGACAGTTGTGGGTCCGAGCTTTCTGTTCGTCGAGGTCCGGTACGTCGAGGTCCGGTACGTCGAGGTGTTTGTCCAAGGTTTCATCATTATTCCTCGTCGAGTGAGGTCCGGCTTGAGTTCCGTCGGAATCGTGTTTGTAGTTCTGAGTTTGTCGAGGTGTAAAGGTCAGTAAACCTCGATGTATTAGATAAATAAAACTTTACGTGGAATGTTTGAGATGCAATATAAAAATTGATATGGAAATTTTCTGCCTATGTTTCATTGTCTGCACTTGGTTCATTCTCATGTTATGTTATTCTTGTTTATTCGATGTCATTTAATTAAGTTAGGCTAGTTGTTCTATGACACGAGTTTGACGTTAATTTGTTCGTGGACCTTTGCTTAGTTCGTTCGGATAAAATTAACATTAGTACTTGTTGTTACTACGCCCGAAACACTCATTCGCCTAACTTCTTTTATTAAATCTTGACAAGTTATGAGATTTTAGTTGTACAGAGGCCGTAAGTTTTAGTATTGTTAAAGGCGTAGAAATGGCATCCTTTAAAAATAAATAAATAATTATAAAAAAAAATGAATAAAAAATAATAATAAAATAAATAAAATGAGACGAGCCTCGCCGGGAAAAAATGTACAGATTGCGGAGCCCTCACAAAATATATGTATTAAATACTTAGATTCTGGGACGGGCCGTTTAGCAAATTTCACGGCCTTACCCAAAAAATAATAATGCGCTAGTTGCTTTAGGCGCGCCTTTAATAATGTTATCTCCCTAAACTCGGGTGCACATTTATGTGACCCAAATCCAAATCTCAACGGAGTCGAAATATGTCTCTAGTCACGGGCGCATTGATTGTGGCGTGGCCCGAGATGCATTTCCATGGACGTTGCAAATTCTTTAAAAAATAAGAATGAGATGAGCCTCGCCGAATAAAAATACAAATTGCGGGGCCCTCAGTAAATACTTGTTTAAAATTACTTAGAATTCAGGAGGGTCGTTTAGCGAATTTCGCGGCCTCCGCAAAATAATAACGCGATAGTCTCTTTAGGCGCGTGTTTAATAATTTACTTTCTTAAGCTCGGGTGTGCATTTCATGCGACCCAAATCCAAATCTCAAAACATCAAATAAAATGCGTTTCGAATTGTGGGTGCATTTCATGTGACGCAGTCCAAAGACGTGTTTTTAAGCGATGTTGACATTCTTGTAAAAACAATAATAATAAAGCGGTTAAAAGATAAAAATTCGCACATAAGTTCATAATTGTATTTAAAATCAGATAAATAAGCCGAATATAACAGTTGAGCGACCGTGCTAGAACCACGGAACTCGGGAATGCCTAACACCTTCTCCCGGGTTAACAGAATTCCTTATCTAGATTTCTGGTACGCAGACTGTAATATAGAGTCATTCATTTCTTCGATTCGGGATTAAAATTGGTGACTTGGGACACCCTAAATCTCCCAAGTGGCGACTCTGAAATAATTAAACCAATCCCGTTTTGATTGTCCCTTAATTGGAAAAACTCCCCTGCGCCCTTCGGGTGCGAAAAAAGGAGGTGCGACAGCTCTGGCGACTCTGCTGGGGAAATTTTAGACCCAGAACCACTGGTTCAGGGTTAAGAATTCGAGCTTAAAATAATTGTTATTATTTGGCTTTATCTATTATCTGATTTTTACATGTTTTAGCCTAATGTGTTAAATGCTGGTTTTACCGCTTTGATATTATTTGAACTGTATATAAACTGTGCCGAAACCCATATCCTTTCTGAGTCTTCTGAATCATGAAGAAGGGTGTACTTCGTACGACTTCTTTTCTGTATAGTGTCAAATCCCAATTTAGAACGAGGTTCGGACAAGTTGCTAAGCCGGTGAAGCTTCTGTATTCCCGGTACGCTGCCCCCCCTCGGCTCGAGCTGTCCGCTCGGGTAAGCCAGGTCTAGAACAAACACCCAGGTCTGAACCTAGTATAACAAAGCCACATGCCGGATCCCTAGTAGGAACGTTTATTTGCATCATGTGCATTTGACTTAGGGGACTCAACACAGGGGTTGGGTCCGTCTAGGACAAGCAACCTGAAAATAATAGACCAGCTTTTGGCATCCTATGTGCTACATGTTGTATTTAGTCAAGGGCGAATGGGTCATTTGGTCATTTCCAGCATGGTGTTATTTTAATCAAAGCATGGGGAACATTTGTGGAATCCAAGGAGCCTTGGAATTCCCTATGTCCCCCACGCTTCATTTTTGGGAAAAGCACCTAGGGAACATTTGTGGAATCCAAGAAGTCTTAGAATTCTCTATGTCCCCCACGCTTACTTTTTGGGAAAACACATGGGGAACATTTGTGGAATCCAAGAAGTCTTGGAATTCCCATATGTCCCCCACGCTTCATATGTTGGAAAAAGCGCATGAGGAACATTTGCGAAATCCAAGATGTCTTGGAAATCCTTATGTTTCCCATGCCACATTTTGAAAATAACAATAAATATAAAAAAATAAAAATACATATAAAAACAAGGCATGAAAATTCAAAAGATTTTGTATGTTGTCATCATTTTCCACAAATTAGAAAATCGTGAAAAGATGAGGAAATGGCAGTGTAGAGATATAACTACTTATTTTTAGAAAGAAAAAAAAACAAATGTCCAAGTAGTGTCGAAACTCTGCCGAAATTTTGAGAATATAAAATAAAAAATATATGTCTTATTAGTTTGTTTTATTAAAAAAAAAGCATTAATAGAAAAGAAAATTGTTTGTCTTGCCATAAAAATGAAAAAAAGAGTCTTGTTTTTAAAATATGTGTTATTTATTTGTTTATGAAAATGACAAAATTAAAATAATCCAAAAATATTTTCTCCATTATTGGCTTCTCTAGGAAGTTTTTCTAATTGTTTTCAAAAAAATAATATAATATAAAATAAAATAAAAAAACAAATCCGAAAATATTTTGATTCTTTTTCAAAATTGAAAAGAAAATTCAAAATCCAAAAAAATATACTTCATTTCTTCTTTTAAAGTGGTTCTTTTGCCCGAACTACGCGGGTTTGATTCTCACCAGATGTGAGATACGTAGGCAACCCTCATCGGGTCCAACCCCACCTTTTGCTAAAATAGCCAAAAATCAAAAATTTTAATCTTGTCATAAATAAGTCGGGTGATGTCCAACCCACCTTTTGCTAAAATAGCCAAAAACAAATAAATAAAAAATATATGTCAAATTTTAATTTTGTCCTAAAGAAGTCAGGTGACGCTGTTTTATCAAGACATAGCTGTTCCCGAAAGGAACGTCGGAAGGCTGACTTTGCATAAATAGCCACCTTTGGGTCATTTTTTAAGATTTGGTCCGGTTGACCCACACAGCCTTAAAAATCTTCGTCCCCGAGACGTTGAAGGGCCGTGTTTGCAATATTGAGTTTCCTAATTTGAAAAACGATGAAAAGAGTCATAAATAAGCCAGGTGATTCTGCTTTATCATAAATAGCCGAATGTTCCCGAAAGGGACGCCGGAAGGCTGACTTTGCATAAACAGCCACCTTTGGGTCATGATTAGGATTGTTGGTCCAGTTGACCCACACAGCCTTAAAAGGCTTCGTCCCCGAGACGTCGAAAGGCCGTGTTTGCAATACAAGGTTTTTATAATAATTTGAAAAAAAAAAAAGAGTCAACGGTCGGGTGAATGCCGTTTGGATGTTTAGTCAAAAAAAATATATGAAAAATAAAATAAGCCGAGCCAGTTTCGGCCGCGTCTTAAACCGTTCTTGCCGAAATAGCCTTAGAGTTTCTTTCAGTTGTCGAAAGGCTATTTTCGTAAAAGAATGGACAAGTTTGTAAAGTGTCATAAATAATCCTCCCCGGCCTCAAAATTCATGTGAAATTTGGAAGGGGCCACATTTGCAAAAATAACCATTTGGTTGCATTTGTCGAACAGAGAAAGGGAGCTAGCCTTTTGTTTTTGAGTTTATAAATCTTTAATTAGAATATGTGGTTTGTTTGATTTTTCAGTATGTAAATTGAGAAAAAATGTCGAGTATTGTTTATCTTTGGTCCGAACTACGCAAGGTCTGATTCATGCGGGGTCATGATACGTAGGCAATCTCCATAAGACTCGACCACAACAAAAAAAAATGAAAAAGTGAAAAAAAAAGAAAAAAAGGAAAAACAAAGGTAATAAATAAATAAATATATATATATATATATATATATATATATATTGATAATAATAAGGACCGACTGAGTCCATTCTAACATATTTGGTTTTGAATTGTGAAGAAAGTTGAGGTGGTTGGTTTGTGCCTCAAAGAAAAATGACAACTAACGTCGAAGCTGCTACAAGTGCTCCAGAGACTCAGAGTGGGAAGGTTCCTCGTCATGAGTCACAATTTGCGACACAACAAGAGCAGTACCACTCTCCTGAGTATCACTCGTACTCGTTTGATCTTGCTGCAAAAGCTGAGAAGCCTGCCCGAAAGATGGTACAGGAAGAAATGACCCAACGAGTGAAAAGCTTAGAACAATGGTTGGAAAACATGCAAGGGCTAGCAGGCCAAAAGAGTGTTGCCTTCAAAGATCTATGTATGTTCCCCGATGTCCACTTGCCGCCTGGTTTCAAGACCCCCAAATTTGAAAAGTACGATGGACATGGAGATCCCATAGCCCACCTGAAAAGGTATTGCAATCAACTGAGAGGGGCAGGAAGAAATGAAAAATTGTTGATGGCTTATTTTGTGGAAAGCCTTACGGGAGTAGCCTCCGAATGGTTTATGGATCAAGACACGTCTCGCTGGTATGTTCTGGGATGACATGGCACAGGCCTTTGTCAGACAGTTCCAATACAACATCGACATTCCCCCAGACCGCATGTCCCTTTCAAACCTGAAGAAGAAACCAAGTGAAAGTTTCAGGGAATATGCCATAAAATGGAGAGAGCAAACAGCTCGAGTTAAGCCACCTATGGATGACCACGAGTTAATTACTGTCTTCCTTCAAGCGCAAGAGCCAGATTACTTTCAAAACATGGTGTCCGCAGTTGGCAAAACCTTCTCGGAAGCAATCAAAATTGGAGAAATGGTAGAGAATGGTCTTAAGACAGGCAAAATTATAAGTCAAGCTGTTCTTAAAGCCGCAACTCAGGCTGTCCGGGTTGAGTCAGATAATCTTAGCGACACAAATGAGGAGATTGAAGAAATCATGATGACATCAGGGTCTAGAAGAGGTCCCAGGAGAACATCTCGAGGGTATGAGCAGCCTCCTCAAATTTTTTATGGCTCCCCTGAGCAGTATTATCCACCTCAGGACGCTCAATACTCTGTCGCTCCACCTCAGTATGTTGTCCAGCCACCAAAACACCCCAGGAGGCGAGCACGAGCATCACAAAATCTCCAGAAGTCTCCACAAAATTTTCAGATGCCCTATAACCCACAGCCAAGCCAGTGGTATAAAGGGGAACAAAGGTTGAAAGATAATTTTACACCAATAGGAGAGTCCTATGAAAGCTTATTTGAGAAATTAAAGAATCATGACATGATTGCACCTATTCCTCCAAATCGTGTGGACCCACGTGCAAGAAGCTTTGACCCTTCTAAAAGGTGTGAATACCATTCCAATGTCCAGGGGCACAATGTTGAAAGCTGTCGGGATTTGAAAAGAGAAATAGAAAGAATGATCCAAGAAGGGCGGATTGTGATCAATAACAGTGACATGGAGCACTCGAACCCTATCGAGAACTTGTTGACAGAGGGTGACGATGTTGAAGCGGGTAATGGTCTTGGCAGTATTGATGCAAAGCTCAGTGGCTAAGATGCCAATTTTTTGGGGAGGACGCTTCGTTCCTTGGTCAGCAAGAGAGAAGCTTGTGGTGGCTTATTTTGTGGTCATTTCTGTTGTTCGGATTATTAAGGTTGTAATTGGGATTTTGTCATGTGTCAAACCTTCTTATCTTTCCATTTTGTCATAGCAGTTTGTTTAAATTTTGTCCAGTTTGTGTTAGGATTTTATTCTGGTTGTTTTGTTTGTTTTATTATTCAAACCATTTCGCCGGTAGTCTAATATAAAGTCGGTCTTTTGTTAGTCCCAGTCGTCTTTTGTTTAGTCCTTTTATCATTTCATTCAATGCCGATTCTAGGGACATGACATGCGCACACACTTTGGGCCTAGTCTTTAAAGTTAATCATAAAACCCTGGAAAGGCGATCAGACCATTTAAAGAAAATAAGGACGGTTTGAGATTATTCAGAGCCCGAGTCATGTGGAACTGGGGCAAGTTAAGCACAAAGAAAACCGTTAAAAGCAAGATTCGCCAATTTTGCATGAGGGTCGGTCATGATAATGAGAGTGTCGCCCAACGGTGCTTAGAAATGACAAAGGAAAAATAAAATGTTTAACATAATTGTCAAGTCCAGCACCATCAGAAGAGACTACAAATTTAAAGTGTGTTGTTTGCACTTGGCATGTTTTGAAGACTGAAATGACGAAGGCATTTTGTTCTGCTACCTAAACACTTTATCCTTCATTACCCCCTTTGACCCTTATTTATTTTTCTTTCATACCCCTTGTTCGGAATCAGTAACAACGAAAAAAAAAGAGAGAAAGAAAGAAAACAACAACGAAAAAAAAAAGAGAAAAAAAAAGAAAAGAAAAGAAAAGAAAATTGATAACAAAGAAAAAAAAGAAAATCAAATGAAAAAGAGGAATTGGGAACTACGTTTGACCTGATTCCTCAAAGAGGATACGTAGGCGCTTCACGGCTCGGTCATAGTTTTGAAAAATGAAAAAAAAACAATTAAGATATCCCCAAGTAAGAAACTGGGGCAGAGGTTGCGGTTGTTGTAAATAAATCTAATTCCGAAGGTTGTAATTAATAACCCAAAATTAATGCATTTTTGAGCCTTTAATACCTTTTTTTCTAGCCCTATCCAAAACCCACGTTACGGTCCAAAGAAAGACCTTCTGAAGAGTCTTACCGGCGAACATAACATTCTGTTCCACAGCAGAAAGGACTCTAATCTCCAACAGAAAGAGTCATACCGGCAACACTCCAAATCCCCCCAGCTGGAGAGAGATATAAAACGAGAGAGTCTTATTGGTGAAAACCTTCACAGGCACCATAAGGCGATGAAAGCTGAGAGAAGAACCCAAAAATGAGAGAGACTTGATAGTGAAAACCCTTCGGGCACTACAAGTCGAATAAGATTGAGAATCAGAGGGGGAATCGCCAATTGAAGATCTTAAAAGATGATTGACGGCAGAGGATAGGCCACATACGCATGTCATGGCCATTAGAGTCGGTATCTGCGTTTGATAGATTTTTATTTATAGTTTCTTTTGTAAAAGAGTCATTCGTTTCCTTTGTCTTTTATTTTGTTTCTTTTATCTTTCTCCTTTCATAGAAAAATTCCCCAATAGAGTCTGTCGGGCCAGAACAAGTATGAAATGACTTCAAATATGCCATCAGCTTTTCAAGATGAGATCTGACTAGTACATCCAAATGGTATAGTCAGCAAGGAACAAGCGCGAGGCCAGTGTCAATAAAGATATCCCCAGCAAAAGGGAATTGACAAAAGGATTGACGAGCGTCAAGAGGGATATCCTTGCCAAAACCAAGGTTATAAACCTCAAAGACAAGGCCCGTGAACAAAGCAAGGAGAGCAGTGAGCATGATTCGGCGAAATCCATACTAGACTAAAAGGTCGGGGAAATGCCAGTTTCCAAGCTATGCCACAAAAGAAGAGGGATATCCCCGGCAGGAAGGGATTATCCCCAGCACATAATATCATCCCCAACAAGTCGTGGAACGCAGAGCAAGGAAGGAGAAAGGGAAAGCCATCCCAGTAGGAGTATCACAACCAACCACCATGTTTTAAACTAACAAATTTTGTTTGATTTGAAACAGGTAAAGGAAATGGCATTGATGCAGAAACGCATGCCACAAGGGATATTATCAAACTGGGGCAGAAAATTTTCCTTCCATTTAGAAAATTTTCTGGAAGTCAGGTACCCCCAGCTGATAACATTTTACCCAACAGTGTTATCCCTAGCAGGTAAGTAAATAATTCCCCAACAATGTTATCCCTAGCAGTTGCGAGGAGTCCAACACAAGGTTGGAAAGTCGGTATCCTCAGCGGTTCCTTTCGGGGAAAGGCAAAACGACTCTCAAGGGAGGTAGTCTTCGAAGGAAGAAGCTATGCGAAAAAAAGAATAAAATCAAAAAAGAAGAATAAAAAGATAATAATGAAAAAACAAAAAAAAGGGGGGTAAAAAGTCATCCCCATCTAAATAATCCCCAACAGTTTCGAGGGAGGACAACACAGGTAAGTAAATAATTCAAAAAAAAGCGAAGGTTTCATTAATAGGAGACGCACTTCCTAGTTTGAAATCATTAGAGTTCTACCCATAGGAGATGCATTTCCTCCTAAGTTCGTTTTTGTTGCACCAATAGGAGATGCATTTCCTCCTAAGTTTTAGTTTTACCCATAGGAGATGCATTTCCTCCTAAGATTCATTTAGTTTCACCCATAGGAGATGCATTTCCTCCTAAGATTGTTTTAGTTTTACCCATAGGAGATGCATTTCCTCCTAAGTTTAGTTTTTACCCATAGGAGACGCATTTCCTCCTAAGTTTGTTTGAGTCTTACCCATAGGAGATGCATTTCCTCCTAAGTTAGTTTTACCCATAGGAGATGCATTTCCTCCTAAGGTTGTTTTAGTTTTACCCATAGGAGACGCATTTCCTCCTAATTTAAGTTTTACCCCCTAGGAGACGCATTTCCTCCTAAGTTTTAGTTTCAGTTTCACCCGTAGGAGATGCATTTCCTCCTAAGTGGTTGTTAAAGATAAAAAAAAACAAAAAAAAACAAAAAGAAAAATCTTAGTCTGATGAACCTTCTCCTAGGATCAAAATCTTAGTCTGATGAATTTTTCTCCTAAGATAGAGACCTAGTCTGACGAACCTTCTCCTAGGATCAAAATCTTAGTCTGATGAATCTTTCTCCTAAGATACCAAAAAGAAAAGACCTAGTCTGATGAACCTTCTCCTAGGATCAAAATCTTAGTCCGATGAATTTTTCTCCTAAGATAGAGACCTAGTCTGACGAACCTTCTCCTAGGATCAAAATCTTAGTCTGACGAATCTTTCTCCTAAGATAACCAAAAAACAAAAATGACCTAGTCTGATGAACTTTCTCCTAGGATCAAAATCTTAGTCTGACGAATTTTTCTCCTAAGATAGAGACCTAGTCTGATGAACCTTCTCCTAGGATCAAAATCTTAGTCTGATGAATCTTTCTCCTAAGATACCAAAAAGAAAAGACCTAGTCTGATGAACCTTCTCCTAGGATCAAAATCTTAGTCTGACGAATTTTTCTCCTAAGATAGAGACCTAGTCTGACGAACCTTCTCCTAGGATCAAAATCTTAGTCTGATGAATCTTTCTCCTAAGATAACAAACAAAAAATGACCTAGTCTGATGAACCTTCTCCTAGGATCAAAATCTTAGTCTGACGAATTTTTCTCCTAAGATAGAGACCTAGTCTGACGAACCTTCTCCTAGGATCAAAATCTTAGTCTGATGAATCTTTCTCCTAAGATAACCAAAAAACAAAAAATGACCTAGTCTGATGAACCTTCTCCTAGGATCAAAATCTTAGTCTGACGAATTTTTCTCCTAAGATAGAGACCACCTGCATAACAAGGGAATACATCCTAATCTAGTGTTTAGTTTCACTCTCAGCACTGCATCAGTAGTATCAGTGGGCTACGATTTTGCTAACGACTCACAAACCTTCCCAGTGCAAACTGGGTTAGGAAATTTTGTTTGTTTTGTTTGTTTTGATTGTCAGGGGCCTGCCTGTAGAGCAGAAGATTGTTATATGTCAAAGATTGAAGAAGTTAGGGGTCCGCCTGTAGAACAGCGGGATCGTTCAAAGTCAAGCCGTAACCCATTGGAAGGCAGAAGGCTACAACAAAAATCCCCAGCACTCAATCCAAGATAGAAGCAACAAGAAGCTCGCCCCAAGAATGCGAGTCAACAGTCTGAGAGGGTCAACAAAAGCTAGTCACAAAAAAAAATGAATGAATCCAAAGCACGGAAGTGGAGAACAGATGTGATCTGCTCAAGAACTAGCGCCTACAACTAGCAAGTATCAAGGTTCAAATCCAAAGTCTGTATGAAGCACCATTCAAGACTCAAGACCAAGTTTCAGAAGACTTAAGAGATAGGAATCCTTGTAACTAGTAGCTGATAGGCTTAGTTAGTCTTTTTCAGTTTTCATTTTTGTTGTAACGACAGGACCGCGGACCGGAACCTCAACGGAACGGCACCTCGATCGGCTCTTCACCTCGGTACACTTCACTATCTCTCTCATTTCCGAACTACACGTGGCCTGATTCCTGTATAACCAAGGATATGTAGGCAGCTCGGATACCAGGGCTCGGTCACATTCCCTCCCTTTCCTGAAGTGTAGTCCGTCCAAGTAATGGTCGGGTCAAAAACACGGCTAGTCGTTCTTTGTCGGAAAACTCTTCGTGTTTCCAGTCAAAGAGGGGCAGCTGTAAGCACGTGATTTTTGACCCTCCCCGAGAATTTTCACATTTTAGTGTGAATATGTGAAATTGGGTCTAGTATAGCTATTTTAACTATTTTTACTTTATTTCGTTGCAAAAAGAAAAATTACAAAAAAAAAAGTATATATATAATTTTAGTTTATGTATCCCTCATAAACTTGAAAAAATCAAAAATTGCACTTTATTTTGGTACTTTATATAAATTCGAAAATTAACAAAAAATATATATATAATTCTATTAATGTTTTGAAGTCATTTTAATACAAAAAATATTATTTCATATTTTTGTCTTTATTAAAAAACGAAAATTACAAAAAAAAATAGTTTTATTAATATTTTATAGTTATTTTAACTTTGAAAAATGCAAAAAATATTACTTCAAATTTTATCTTAATATTTACGAAAATTACAAAAAAATGGTTTTATTAATATTTTATAGTCGTTTTAACTTTGAAAAAATACAAAAATAGTACTTCATATTTTATCTTAATATTTACGAAAATTACAAAAAATAGTTTTATTAATATTTTGTAGCTATTTTAAAACCTTAAAAATATTTTAAAAAAAAAAAAAGATATAGTTTTGTTAAATACTAGTCTTATTTTCGGTAGTTATTTTGCTTACATAGGACTAGTTAAGCAACGTGTTCCTATTTCTCGGGTCCGGGCAAAAGAATAATATTCGGGTTCAAACTACCCGATTTTAGGCCTAATTTTCGGACCTAGCCCATAATAACCGTGTCCAGGACACGTGGGGAACCCCACCACGCGTGGGGAACATATGCCTTGAACCCCACCACGCGTGGGCTCATTTTTCTGGGCAAACCATGTCAAATACACGGACTAACACATTTGACAAGGGAGGAATTTTTGGACTTTTGGTAAAAAAAAAAACGAAAAAAAAACGAAAAAGAAAAATAGTACTGTTTCATCATCTTCTTCAAAAGGAAGAAGAGAAAAACCCTACTGTGGACTGGTTTTCACAGAGCAACGAATAGCCCCCCTTTCACCGTGAAACCACTCCTCCAACGCCACCCTCATTCCAGGTCAAGCAACGGCAGCTGCTGCTGCGTTACCTAACCACCCTCTCCGTCTCAAAATTACCACCGGACACCACCACCCCGTCCCGGCCAAGCTGACCCCTCCCCGTCACCTCCACCCACAGCCACCATAACCAACGACTAAACACCACCCCATCACCACCGTCCGACACCACCAACGAACACACCCAAACGACACCGACCAAAACCACCATTGACGCCTCAAAACCACTTCCAAAACCTACCCAGCTGACCCCCCCCCGCCCCCCGTCACTGTCACCCCAGCACCACGACCAACGTCAACAACCCACCCCGTCGCAGCCCCAGTCCCGTCGACCTCAACCAAAACCCAGCAACACCCATCGACCACCCGTCAAGCAGCAGCCATCGCTGCTGCGTCGTTCAACCACCCCCTTTGTCAACTGCCCAAACGATCCCTCCAACTGCGGTTTCACGTACACGGGTATCGCGCCGTAAAAATACAGCAGCAACCAAACAATCCCTGGTCGTTGACAGTTGTGGGTCCGAGCTTTCTGTTCGTCGAGGTCCGGTACGTCGAGGTCCGGTACGTCGAGGTGTTTGTCCAAGGTTTCATCATTATTCCTCGTCGAGTGAGGTCCGGCTTGAGTTCCGTCGGAATCGTGTTTGTCGTTATGAGTTTGTCGAGGTGCAAAGGTCAGTAAACCTCGATGTATTAGATAAATAAAACTTTACGTGGAATGTTTGAGATGCAATATAAAAATTGATATGGAAATTTTCTGCCTATGTTTCATTGTCTGCACTTGGTTCATTCTTATGTTATGTTATTCTTGTTTATTCGATGTCATTTAATTAAGTTAGGCTAGTTGTTCTATGACACGAGTTTGACGTTAATTTGTTCGTGGTCCTTTGCTTAGTTCGTTCGGATAAAATTAACATTAGTACTTGTTGTTACTACGCCCGAAACACTCATTCGCCTAACTTCTTTTATTAAATCTTGACAAGTTATGAGATTTTAGTTGTACAGAGGCCGTAAGTTTTAGTATTGTTAAAGGCGTAGAAATGGCATCCTTTAAAAATAAATAAATAATTATAAAAAAAAATGAATAAAAAATAATAATAAAATAAATAAAATGAGACGAGCCTCGCCGGGAAAAAATGTACAGATTGCGGAGCCCTCACAAAATATATGTATTAAATACTTAGATTCTGGGACGGGCCGTTTAGCAAATTTCACGGCCTTACCCAAAAAATAATAATGCGCTAGTTGCTTTAGGCGCGCCTTTAATAATGTTATCTCCCTAAACTCGGGTGCACATTTATGTGACCCAAATCCAAATCTCAACGGAGTCGAAATATGTCTCTAGTCACGGGCGCATTGATTGTGGCGTGGCCCGAGATGCATTTCCATGACGTTGCAAATTCTTTAAAAAATAAGAATGAGATGAGCCTCGCCGAATAAAAATACAAATTGCGGGGCCCTCAGTAAATACTTGTTTAAAATTACTTAGAATTCAGGAGGGTCGTTTAGCGAATTTCGCGGCCTCCGCAAAATAATAACGCGATAGTCTCTTTAGGCGCGTGTTTAATAATTTACTTTCTTAAGCTCGGGTGTGCATTTCATGCGACCCAAATCCAAATCTCAAAACATCAAATAAAATGCGTTCCGGATTGTGGGTGCATTTCATGTGACGCAGTCCAAAGACGTGTTTTAAGCGATGTTCACATTCTTGTGCTAGAACCACGGAACTCGGGAATGCCTAACACCTTCTCCCGGGTTAACAGAATTCCTTATCTAGATTTCTGGTACGCAGACTGTAATATAGAGTCATTCATTTCCTCGATTCGGGATTAAAATTGGTGACTTGGGACACCCTAAATCTCCCAAGTGGCGACTCTGAAATAATTAAACCAATCCCGTTTCGATTGTCCTTTAATTGGAAAAAACTCCCTTGCGCCCCCTCGGGTGCGGAAAAAGGAGGTGCGACATCTGTAATTCATTCATATGGTATATAATTATTTGTAAAGGAATATTGGGGTTAACTAGTGAAAAAGGGTGGGTAGTTACATGTTAGTGGGGAATACGGGTAGATCTATGCCTATAGGACTTTATATTATTTCTATGTCTACCTTACCATGTTAGAAATCATTCCTATAGGTCTCGAGTGGTTCCATAATAGAAATCATGTTATATGTCTTAAAATCAACTTTACAAGTAGATACCATGCCTATAGGATATGGTCCGGTTCAACTTCTGCTATAACAAGTGTTTACATGTGCTTTCATTTGTTATCATGCCTACCCATTTCTAAAATCAGTTTTAAACAACTAGATATTATGCCTATAAGGAACAACACCAGAAATCCTGCCTGTAGATTTAAATCAATAAGTCAATCTAGTACACGATTATTTCACTTCGAAACTGGTTATTTTCCCTGAAATGAGTTCTTTTAAAATTGCCTTAATCTATCATTAGACAGCATGCCTATAGGGTTTTCAAGAGTCTGTTTTAAAATCTGCCCCGTTTTACTATAAAACGTAATTATCGTAATTCTGCGTGTAGGCGAGCCTATAGGGCGTTTTCAAATCCTGTAACTCTGAAACTATTTCTGTGACTTAATGTCGTTCTGATTTTAACATGCTTTAAAACTCAGTAGGCAACTGATAGGGTCATTACTTCTGAGTTTATAAAGTAAACTTCATATCTTCTGTGTCTTGATATTCACTTAGACATCATGCCTTAGGATATTGTTTAACAAAAGGCCCTTATTTATGCTTGAGTTGTGCTGCCTATGTGCAATGTTTGTGGAGGTAAACTTGAGCCTCTAATTGCTCCTTTCCTGTCTTATGTTCTAAGGTCCTAATTGTTCTTGCATGTCGCCTTAGTATTTTTACCTTTAAATACCTTAGGGGTCTGTCTAGAACTACCTATAGGTAGAGGTCCTAAATTCCTCCAGGACCATTAAGAAGGGACGAATAACAACACGCAATAGAGATCGCTGACCAACACTCGCTTTAATGACCACTAAAGGGGTGGTAAGGGTAGATATAGGATATGATGACTACGCGCTAATGCCACGTGTAGCCCCTCATTGAGGAGTGTTTACTGGACATTGTGTGGGGTGATCCTATAGGCTAACCAACCTAGGACTCCCCTTTCCAATATTCCTTTTGTTCAAACTTTGTTTTATATGTATACAACTTGTCCAAAATCTTTGTTTTATTAATTGAGTTATACAAACGTGCTTTATTTGTAATTATTTGTTTCAAGTATTTATTTGTTAATGGACTAATTCGTAAATATAAGTTCAGCCAGGGCCCATAGTTGTGGATCAAGAGGGGTGCCTAACACTTTCCCATCGAGGTTATTTCGAGCCCTTACTCTAATCTCTAGCAATGAAAACCAATCCAAGAGTTAATTACTCTAGGTGCCCTAACGGACCATAATCTATTAGGTGGCGAATCTTCCAATACTCAATTTCCAAAAGAAAATGAGTTATTACCCCCATGAATATCGGAAACCGGACTTCTCTTCGCAGAGTGAAAAAAAGGGGGCGCGACAATCGATATAGTCATCATTGCGAACAACTCTTATTTGTCACTTCGTGGATCCTGCACTCAAAGAAAATCATAAATTTAGGTAGATGAGTCGTTCTCCTCATATCTGTCACTTGGCAAAACCTTCACTCAAAGAAAAATTATGAGTTTGGGGAGGGATGGTTGATTCGTGTCGACTTTGAGACTTTTGGCTTTCCTGATGCTCCAAGCTTACTTCTTTGTTTGAACTTCCGGTCCCCGTATTAGTACCAAGTCTCGGTAAATGAATAGTAATAAAGTTATTGAAAATTGTTATTATTTTTTTTAAGAATGGTATATGTATAATTTGATCACTAGATCCAAACAAAAAATTTGCCAAATCTAGATTTGTGACATATATGCGAAACAAAGCGAATGTCCTTTGTCTGAAATCTTTCTCTGCCTGATAATCGAATTTGCTATACATCCCTTTTTTGGTCGATGCCTTATTAGGATGGCTCTTAAAAAATCTGTCCTAGTTTTGATTTGGGAAAAATATTAAATTTTTATAATAATGAGACGGAGCCTTATATAGGCTGCCTACATAGTTTATATTTTATTACTGACAGGAATCAAGTCAAAGGTAGTTCCAAAGTACATAAAAAAATTTTTTAACTAAAGTGTGACCGAATCCGATAACGATTGCCTACGTATCTCGCCACAAGAATCAGGTCAAACATAGTTCATTATATATATAGAAAAGAATTTTTTTGAGTTTTACTTATAATGAGACCGGACCTAACTTGGGTTGCCTGCTTATCCTACCGTTCGGTAAGAATCAAGTCAGAAGTAGTTAAAATTACATTCATAAAAAGCAGAAAGTTACAAGCAAGAAACTATCAAAAGCCATCATGTGATGTACTATATTGAATTCTTCTTGAGTTAATAGACTTCATGCTTGTTTCGTCGTCCATTGATTACTTTGGTTTCCTTAAAGTTAAATTTTGTGTTCTCCTCGATTTTGTCATCTGCTTTCCTGCAATGCATTGTCTTCAACATCATGTTTAGCATTCAAACTTTGTTCGCTCATTTCTTTATATGTCAAAATCTTAGAATTAGCAGATTTCTTTAGTTTATGGGCTAAAGAAAAAGAAATAAGAAATGAATCAAAAAAATAGAGAGTTCGAAAAAATAGAAAATGCATTCATTGATTTTGCATTTTGCATTGATCTAGGACTTAGATTTTGGAATCGTGCTATTTCAAAAAGTGATTATCCTACCAAGACTCCCAGCGAACTAGGGAAGAAACACAAGTCCAGTTCTTCAAACTCTCATCTAGTTCAACTTTCCAAACGGCCGGTGTCTTGACCCCTTTCACGAGGCTATCATAATTGACAACTTCCTCTTGAACTTGCATAGTGAATGACTAGTCCAAAATAGAAATTGGCTTAGGCGAAGAAAATCCAATATCCTTTTTGAAAAGGGACCACGAGTCTTTATTAGGATTTTCTCCTTCACCGTGTGTCATGACAACCTAATTATTCCACTCCTCTTTAGTGGTTGTCATATTTACTGCAACATTCTTCTGATTTGGCATGGGATTGCTCGTATTCGAAAGGGATAGCTGAATCATTTTATCTATCACGACCCATATCTTCCTCCGTAAGATGTTGTGATGGTACCTAGTCTCTACAACTAGTTAAGCCTAACATTTGCGGAATAATAAAAATAAAAGCATAAATCTAATATCTAATTGTAACGGGTAATCAATCAACTAACATAAATTCTGCTCGACATATACAATAACCAACTCTCGAAATATACACAAAATTTTCCAAAGACTCGGAACACCGTAAGTCACAAGCTTCTATGATTTTTGTCTAACTGTATCTATACATCAGTACTAGAAGAAATAAAAGAGGAACAACATCAAAGGGATAGAAGGGGACTCCGAGGTCTGCGGACGCGGGCAGAAGTACCTTGAAGTCTCCGAGGCAATAGCAAGTATGCAATTAATAGCGAGGTTGGTATGAAGTACCTGAATCTGCATACGAAAACATGTGCAGAAGAGTAATATGAGTACACCACAACGGTACCCAATATGTGCCAAGCCTAACTTCGGTCGAGTAGTGACGAGGTCAGGTCAGGCTCTACTAGTAAATATTAATTAAATAAGACAGAATAAAGAGATACCAATGTAATAAGAGACTTAAATTAACAAGGAGGAACTCACAGACGAATAATAGTACAGTTCACAAGAATAATAGCAGTGGATCTCCCGAGATACTGTCTGAGGTCCCAAAAGTAAATGTGTAGGGTGATCTCCCGGAATACCGTTCTGTAGTCCTAAAGTAAGTATGCTGTGGGATCTCCCGGGATACCATCCCGTAGTCCCAAAGTAAATATGCAGGGGGAATCTCCCAGGATACCATCTTATAGTCCCAAAGTAAATATGCAAAGGGCCTCCCGAAATACCGTCCCGTAGTCCCAAAGTATATACTATCGCGCCCCGTTTTTCTCTCGAAATCAGGTTTATGACATTTTTGTTTGGACAACTCTTTCCTTTTGGAAAAAGGGTTTTCTTTTTTGAAGAGTTGCTACCTAACGATTTAAGGTGCGTTAGGGCACCTATAGGGTTCATTTATGACCACGTTTGATAACTAGACACAAGGTAAGGGCTTGAAATTATCCTAAGGGGATGGTGTTAGGCACCCCTCAGGATCCACTAGTGTGGTTCCCGGCCAAATAGTTTTTGTGAATTTGTGCAATTGGAAAATAAACAAGTATGGCTCAAATAGTAGGGGATTTAAGTTTAAATACATAAGTGTTTGAAAAACAATTAATGAAAAGCAAGATTTTGAAAAGAATTACAATTTAATCATAATTATGAATGTAAAAGGGGGGTGTCCTAGGTTTGTTTATAATATGGATCACTTCAATGCAATATCCGGTATGACACTCCTCAAAGAGGAGCTACACGTGATATTAACGCATCGGTCATCATATCCATATTTACGCTTTCCCGCCCCGTGAAGCTAATTAAAGCGAGGGTTGGTCTCGACCCCAATTGCATGCTGTTACCCGTCCCTTCCTATCAGTCCCGGAGGAATTTAGGACTTATATCCTATAAAAGGGGGTTCTAGGTAGACCCTCAAGTTTAAAGGCAAAATACTAAGGCAACATATAATAAACAATTAAGACTTCAATTAAGGGGAGCATGGAAGACCAGTGAAAGGCTCAAATATACCTCCACATATAGTACATATAAACAACATGACTCATACACAATTAAGGTCTAAATTCAGATCCTAAACATGGTATCTAAGTGATAACAGCAGAGTCAGATTTATGACATAACTCAAACAGGAAGTCCTAATCTGGCTTGCCTACTAATTTTAACATGCTAACAGTCAAACAATAATCACAAAGACGATTCTGATTTTATTTTAAGTTGATTACCTAAGACTTGCCTAAGCGTAAAATAATATGCAGCAATTACCAGAATTATTGAAATAGTTTGGATGTTATTTTACCTAAAACATGTTGTTCTAAATGTTGCAAAGACATGCAGGGATTGCGATTAGTTTCACTTAAACAGGATAATCAAACATGAGATTGTTTTATGCCCTTTTCATGCATCAGTAGTTTAACTAGGTGCGACTGAGCGAGTTTAAACAAGATCCTAAAACAGGATATCTAACGTACACGTATGAAAAATACAGAATGATTGTAGAATTCCTAAAGCATGATTTCTAAATGCCCAAAGAGTTACAACACGACTTCAAGACGTGCAGAAGCAACAATTTTATGTTAATGCTGTTATTTAGCCTAAAACATGATTTCTAAATGGTAAAGTGATGCCAAATGAGATGCTGAAATAGTAAACCTAAGAACATGGTATCTAATTCATGACATGCTTTGAATGGGTTGATCTTATACATGGATTCTAATGCACATATAGGAAATGTAAACCAAAGACATGGCTTCTACCCATTGATGTTGATAGCATATATAACTACCCTCCCCTTTTCACTAGCTAGCCGCAATACTTGTTTATAATAGATTATTATAGACCAATACTGAATTGAATTATATAAGAAAACAAAAGCTATACTATATAGAGCCTGAAAACAGGCCCAGATTTCCAACACCTGATTAGCACTTTCTCTCTGAGTTATGTAATAACTCACCTCAAATGCTAAGATTGTTTCATAGCTTTTCCTTATATCTGGATGTGTCGAGTTCCCTAAGGACCTCAAGGGATCCCGGGTAGTGCTCACACCCAGATTTCATAGTCAAGATAAAGTAAGTGCAATATGGATAGGCCAGCTTTTGTGTGTCCAAGTTCAGAGGGAGCTCAAAGGTCGCGGGACCAAAGGCTCACACAAAAGGGGCACAATTTAATGGTCTAAGATTAGAGTGAGAGTTCTTGTCATAGGTTTAAAAGAGTTGAGTTGGAAACAGGTTTGACAATAAGTTTTGGAAAGCAATAGAAGAGTTTGCCTTAGTGAAAACCAGTTTGAAGAAGAAAAGAAACAGGACAATCACCAACTCAAAACCAAATCAACATATATAGTTCAAACACAAACAGGGAAAGGAGGAATTGGGGACAAGTAGTCATATGTGAAAGTATATTTGCACACAGGTTAACACCAGAGAAGTACTACAGAACTTAAATAGTCACAACAATAGTCTATCACAAAGTGTTCATGCCAGGAGCTTAACAGTATTAGATTAAGGGGGCGCTAAAAGAGTTACACATTAGGTTTCGGGGGAAGGTTTAGGATCACATAGTAACTAGGTGTCACGAACACATGCTTATAATGTATTGGGGGTTAGGGGTAGGGCAGAATAGTCGTAGAAAATGTAAGAAAGCAGTAGACATGCTGAATTACAGGGAAAGGGTAATCACATGGAAAAATAGGCATGCTAATTGCAAGGGGGACAGTAGAACCACAAGTATAAGTATAAGAGAAACAAAAGGAAATGCAATACAAATAGAGACATATTGTTTTGGATGCTGTAAGTTCAACTGAAAACATACTAGTAAAAATGAGAGAATAAGTGCAGAGTGAGGAGTGAAGAGCAGTACAATGAAGGGAAGTAGAGCAGTAGTGTGTAGAGCAACAGAACAGTAAAACAATAGAGCAGTAAAGCAATGTAATCACTTAGTTTTGGCTTGCAGCCGACTGAGTATGAAGTAAACAACAAGAGAAGCAAGAGAGTATGTATGTGTGTAAGAAAGAGTTCAGAATAGTGGAATTGTTCATCTGTGTATGCTAGAAGTGAGAATAAAGGAGAGTATATATAGTAGTTGAGAGCAGAGTAAAATAAGGTAAAGGAAATCAGTCTTCAACAATTAAGGAAGCCACAGAATCAGTCAGGCACCAAATCAGCAAGTCTTCCCTTAATTAAGGGGTAATTAACCAATGGCAAAGAGCAAGGACATATTTGAGGAAAGAAAATCAAGTAAGACTTAGGTACAAAGTAGATAATTAGGGGTAAATACATAAGGGTTCAATTAAGGAAATAATTAGTGAAGAATCAGTAAATAACACAGTTAATCAAATAAGGTAAGAAAACTAAATAAGGTTGCAAAATATAGAAATAATCGAGAATCAGCATATAGGTATTACCATAGCAAATCAGTAAATCAAGGACTCGAAACAATACCGATTTAAGGAAAATAACATAGGTTTCCATGAATAAGAAAATAAGTCAAGTATAAATAGAAAGAATCGAATCCAAAACTCTAATAGAGGCATACTAGGATAAAATCACAAAGTATTCTAATTAAACGAAGAAGTAATCATGTAAATTAAAGCACAGAACATAGGCATGTATCAAATAACGCGGGCAAGTGCAGAATCTAAACAAAGTGTCAAAAAGTGGGGGTTTTAGCATAGGCTAGTTAGGGTCAAGGAAGAACTCAACAAAAATCAGTCAAAACACATAGACACAGGGGATTAAGCATTTAAACCAGAAAGCGTTTTGAAGAAAAGGATTTTCAGAAACCCTAATTTAGGAAGATGACAAGCCACTCAAAAATCCGGAGATTTTCCATAAAATCAAGTAAAAATAAGTTCGATCCTTCTCAGATCTGAGAAGTTTAAGAGACGAAATTAGAGTTTTCAACAGAATAACTCGAATAGAGGAGAAAGCTTAAACTAACGTTTTAAACATAGAGACTCGCAGATTAATACAAAAATCAGAAGAAAGAAGCATTTTCGAAAAGGTGTTTAAGAACCCTAATTCGAAGATAAAGAGTTACTGTAGAAAAATCAAAAAAACCTTTGAGGAAAACAACAAAAGCTCATAATATACATAGATCTAAGATAGATCTAAAAGATATCAAAAAATCTTAAGAGTTAGGGTTTCAGAGAACCCAGAGAAGATGAGAAACCCTTAAAATGTTACCAGTTTTAGCCGGAAAGGTCATAGATCGTACTCGAACGGCCATGGATGGCCGGAAAATGGCATGAGAAACCATGGTTAGGAGTTGAACTACTCCAGGTTCACTTGAGGACCTTAGGGTAGTGTCAAACCGGCGTGGGGTAAAGTAGAGGACAGGAGATGATGAGAGGTCATGGTTTCCGGAGGGGAGAAGAGAAAGTTCTAGAGAGAACCAGAGATAGATAGAAGGAGATCGAGAGACCGGTTGAGAGAGAATAAACGGGAGGTGGGGGGATGAGAGAAGGGGGGTAGTCATTAGGGTTTAATTATGGAAGAGGCTGATCTGGACCGTTGATTCAAATAATCAACGGCTCAGATGGAATGAGGATTGGGCCGGGTAGGATAGGGTATTAGGCTTGGGGTCTGGTGGGTTATTTAATTGGGCTTGGGGCTGGTTCAATTAGGCTAGAATTGAAAATGGAATTGGCTATTTGTTAAATACCCAATTAAAATTAGATAAATAATTAATAAAAATAGCTAATAATTAGTTAAAATGAAATTAAAACTAAATAGGTGAAATTAAGGTAATTAACTAATATTTAAAATATAAAACGACCGATTATTAAATTAAAATAACATAAAATATACAATTAGGCTACAATTACAAAATTATTGTAATTATAGCCAAACAATGCCAAATTGGCTAATTTGTCAAATAATTAAATCCTAATAGGATTAAAAATGATATATTGAGCTAAAAAATACTTTGAAATTACTTGTAATGTAATTTGTGAATAATTATTGTATATAAAGCACTAAATAAATTAGAAAAAAATAAATTAATAACATGGAAAATTATGGAAAAATACCAATTATTATAAAAAGTGATTTTGAAGTTATATGCAAATTTAAAAATAGTTTGAGGAAAAATTGGGTATCAACAGCTGCCTCTCTTTACCCGGGAAGGATGAAAGAGTTGTCAGGTAAATATTTGATGGCCAATTTTGACAGAGCGAAACGGTTTGAAGAGGTTTAGGCCGCACCCTGGTTTATGAGTTGCCTACATATCCCTGGTTTTACAGGAATCAGGTCTAGTTCAGGATCCATCGGTGTAGTATACCAATGAAGTCATTTCAAGAATGGACGCAACATCTAGGGCTGGGTGAGTGAACGGTTTACGGGAATGGTTAGGTTTGATATGGCTTGAGGGAACTAGAGCGGGATCGTTCCTGCTGGGATAGCCATTACTCGCCGTCTCACCTGCAAATAGAAGCAACACAAGCGTATACTGTGCATAAATTTAAACATGATGCAAATTCCCGTCGGATAATGAATGTTGTCTTTTGACGGTTAGAAATGGCGTCCTCAGACCATGATGTCCTGGGCCATGGGTTGTTTGATGTAGGATTCGCAGGCCATGAAATGATATTCTCGGGCTATAAGGATGGTGCCTCCGAACCATGACGCCTTTGAATAATGATATGCAAAATATTGAAAGAGATTCCCAGGCCATGACATGGTGTTCTCGGGCTATGAAAATTGTGCCTCTGAACGATGACGCCCTTGGATGAGTTGGCAATATTTCAGCCCATAAAGGATGCAGTAGTATGATGTGAATAAGATAGAGCTCAGTCTTGCGAATTGAAGGGAAGAGCTTATCCCATAAGAATAGCGAGATAAATAGTGCTTGAGATAGCGCTTAGTTTCGAAGAAAATTGGAGGCGGAGCTTAGCCTTGAAAGGCAGAAAAGTAGCCTTATAGAAAGATGCGAATGCAGATGGAGGTAGTGCTTAACCTTGAAATGCAGAATGGTAGCCTTATGCAAGAGCGGAGCTGGAGATAGTGCTTAGTCTCGGAAGGTGGAATTGTAGCCTTATGCAAGTTGGAAGAAAAAATAGTAGCCTTATGCAATGCAAATGCAAATGGAGGTAGAGCATAACCTCGGAAGGTAGACTGGTAGCCTTATGCAAATTGGAAGGCAGAATATTAGCCTTATGCAATGCAGATGCAGATGGAGGTAGAGCTTTACTTCAGAAGGCAAAATGGTAGCCTCATGCAAATTGGAAGGCAGAATAGTAGCCTTATGCAATACAAATGCAGATGGAGACAGCATTTAGTCAAGGCAGAATGGTAGCCTTATGCAGGCTGGAAGGCAGAATAGTAGCCTTATGCAATGCAACTGCAGATGGAGACAGCGTTTAGTCTCGGAAGGCAGAATGGTAGCCTTATGTAAATTGGAAATGCAGATGGAGACAGCGTTTAGTCTCGGAAGTCATAATGGTAGCCTTCTACAAGAAATAAGATAACAAATGACAGTAGAGTTTTCTTAGATGATAGCAGATTGCGGCGTTGTGATTACTCGGAGCATTGTGACTATGGAGCATTACTTGTGTGTGCTGATAGCGAATGTTGGTAAGTGCAACGGTTCTGAGAATCGCATTTTTAACAATGTTTGTCCCGTGGGCGTACATTATGTCTAATGATTTCACAATCCTAGTGCCTGCATTCAAAGAAAAATCGTGAGTTTTGTAAGGGGGACGTTAGTTCGTATCCCCGCTGGCTTTTGCTTGACTCGTTCGGCTTTGATCTGGTGATACAATCTGTATTATTGTGGTAGCGTTGCTAAACAATGCAGTTTCAATAATAACATGCATAATTTTGTAAAAGTATGACATAAATTAAAAATAACTTTTAGATGAATCGACGACTGAGACGTAGTTCAGGACATTGTAACCTCTCCTGCTACGAAATTTTGAGGGTCCTCCTCAAAATTCTACCCCTGTTTGATGGGTCGACATTTCTGACTGCTGCTCGTGTGGTGATCAGCTAAAATTACTTCAGAATTTTGAGGGTCCTACTCAAAATTCTGCCCCAATTTTCAATTGCGGGGGTAAATGAAATTTTTATTGAATTGTGACCGAACCCAAAGGGCTGCCTACGTATCCCCTATTAAACGGGAATCAAGTCAGGCGAAGTTCAATTTACATCATATAAGGAAAGCATAAAGATTACACATAGGAACGCTTGACTGAATCTGAATTGATCGGCTTTGGCCAAACTTCTCCGCCCATTTCTGCAAGTATGAGGGCTCCTCTTGTCAAAACCCAGTGAACCATGTATAGACCCTGCCAGTTGGGAGAGAACTTCCCTTTGGCTTCATCTTGATGGGGAAAAATTTTCTTTAGCACCAGCTATCCCGGTGTGAACTGTCTCGGCTTGACTCTTTTGTTGAAGGCTTTGGACATTCTGTTCTGATAGAGTTGACCATGGCAGACTGCATTCATTCTCTTTCCGTCTATAAGAGCTAGTTGCTCGTAACGACTTTTTACCCACTCTACGTTGTCGAGCTCAGCTTCTTGTATGATCCTTAGGGAAGGAATTTCTACCTCAGCGGGAATGACGGCCTCCGTATCGTAAACCAGCATATAGGGGGTTGCCCCGGTTGATGTGCGGAGTATGGTGCGATACCCCTGTAGAGCAAATGATAACTTCTCATGCCACTATCTGTGATTATTCATCATTTTCCTCAATATCTTCTTGATATTCTTGTTGGCGGCTTCTACAGCTCCATTCATCTGAGGCCTGTAGGTTGTGGAATTCTTGTGTTTGATCTTTAAAGTTTTGCACAAAGCTTTCATCAAGTCGTTGTTGAGGTTGGAGCCATTATCAGTAATGATTGACTCTGGAATTCCCAATCGACAAACAATGCGGTCGCGGACAAATTCTGCCATGACTTTCTTAGTCACTACTTTATAAGATACTGCTTCGACCCATTTGGTGAAATAGTCGATGGCTACTAGGATAAACCTGTGTCCATTGGAAGCGGCAGGCTTGATTGGTCCATTAACGTCCATTCCCTAGGCGGTGAACGACCATGGTGAGCTTGTTGTGTTAAGCTTACTTGGAGGTACCTTTATCATGTCTGCATGTATCTGACAGTGGTGGCATTTCCGGACATAGTGGATGCAGTCCATTTCCATAGTCATCCAAAAGTAACCAGCCCGGAGTATCTTCTTTACTAAGACAAAACCGTTCATATGTGGACTGCAGGTCCCAGTATGAATTTCCTCTACTAGCCTGGATGCTTCCTTTGCGTCGACACATCTTAATAATCCTAAATCAGGAGTCCTTCTATACAAGATTCCTCCACTGTGAAAGAAGTTGTTGGACAATCTACGAAATGTGCGTTTCTGAGTAGGATTCGCAAGCTCCGAGTACTCTCCTTTTGCTAAATATTCCTTGATATCATAAAATCAAGGCTTTTCGTCTGCTTCCTCTTCAACATGTGCATAGTAAGCTGGCTGATTATGGATTTCCACCGGAATGGGATCAATGAAATTATTTTCGGGATGCTATATCATAGATGACAGGGTAGCCAATGCATCGGCGAACTCATTCTAGATTTTGGGAACGTACTGGAATCCCGTCTTTGTGAACCTCTTTCTCAATTCCTGTACATGATGCAGATACGAGAGTATCTTGGAGTTCTTGGTCGTCCATTCTCCTCGTACCTGATGTATAAACAAGTCTGAATCTCCAATCACTAGCAACTCTTGAACATCCATGTCAATGGACATTTTGAGTCCTAAGATGCAGGTTTTATACTCGACCATATTGTTGACCGGTTTCTGATATTAGGACTGCTCCTATGCCAACTCCTTTTAAGTTTGTTGCTCCATCGAAGAACATTCTCCAACCGTCATAGGATTCCACAATGTCTTCTCCTATGAATGATACCTCTTCATCAGGAAAATACATTTTCAGGGGTTCGTATCCTCTATCCACGGGGTTTTCAGCAAGGTGGTCTGCCAGTGTCTATCCCTTGACTGCTTTCTGAGTTACGTAAACAATGTTGAACTCACTCAACAAGATTTGCCACTTGGCTAACTTGCCAGTGGGCATGGGATTCTGAAAGATGTACTTTAAGGGATCCATTCTCGATATGAGATATGTAGTATAGGCGCAGAAGTAATGTCTCAACTTCTGAGCTACCCAAGTCAAAGCACAATAAGTACCTTCCAATAGAGAATATCGATCCTCGTACGGGGTGAACTTCTTACTGAGATAATCAATGGCTTGCTCCTTCCTCCTTGTTTCATCGTGCTTCCCCAGAACGTAGTCGAAAGCTCCATCTAACACTGTAAGGTAGAGTAATAAGGGTCTACCTGGATCGGGTAGGACTAAGACTGGTAGTGTTGACAGGTACTCCTTGATTTTGTCGAAGGCCTTTTGGTAGTCATCGGTCCATTTGGTGGCGGCGTCCTTCTTTAACATCTTAAAGATTGGCTCACAGATAACTGTAGACTGTTCTATGAATCAGCTGATGTAATTAAGCCTTCCTAAGAAGCTCATCACATCTTTCTTGTTCCTTGGTGGTGGTAGTTCTTGAATGGCTTTGACTTTCAATGGATCCAGTTCTATTCCTCGGCGGCTCACAATAAACCAAAGCAATTGCCCAATAGGAACCCCAAATGTGCACTTTACGGGGTTTAGTTTCAGGTTATATCTCCACAGTCTATTGAAGAACTTCCTCAGATCTTCTATGTAGTCAGTGGCCTTCTTGGATTTGATAATAACATCATCCACATATACCTCTATCTCCTTATGTATCATATCATGGAAAATGGTAGCCATGGCTCTCATGTAGGTGGCCCCTGCATTCTTCAGGTCGAATGACATCATCTTGTAACAGTACACTCCTCACGGTGTAATTAAAGCCGTTTTGTCAGCATCTTCCTCATCCATCCAGATCTGATGATAACCAACGAAGTAATCTACGAATGATTGTAGTTCATGCTTGGCGCAATTGTCAATTAGGATGTGTATATTTAGCAAAGGGAAGTCATCTTCCGGACTGGCCCAGTTGAGATTCCGGTAGTTAGCATAGACTCTGACCTTCCCATCCTTCTTTGGCACCGACACAATGTTGGCTAACCATGTAGGGTATTCTACTACCCTGAGTACCTTAGAATTGATCTGCTTGGTGACTTCTTCCTTGATTTTCAAACTCATATCAGGCTTGAACTTTCTGAGCTTTTGCTTTATCAGTGGACACATTGGATCGGTTGGCAGTTTGTGAGCCACAATAGACGTGCTCAGACCAATCATGTCATCATACGACTAGGAGAATATGTCCTCGTACTCCTTTAGAATTTTTGTGCATTCTTTCTTCTCTGATGGCTATAGGTGAATGGTGATTCGCGTTTCCTTGACGTTTTCTGAATCTCCCAGGTTGACAATTTCGGTCTCATCCAGGTTGGACTTAGGTCTGTTCTCAAAGCTCTCAACTTCAATGACAATCTTGTCAGGTATGTCATCTTCTTCTGAATCCATATCCGTTTGTTGCGTTGTCTCATTGCATGTCACAGTCATTGGTTCATCAAGACAAGTAATAGTAATGTTGTATTGGTAAAGCAAGGAGAGAAAATGATAGAAATAAATATTAATTCATAAGAAAAATCAAAAAATGCTTTTGATAAATTGAATAACTATTTTGAATATCGAAGATCTTATTGCGAGAATTGTAAAATGCGAAAAAGAAAATTATTTGGTAAATAAAACAGTGAATAATGATTGTTTTAGCCTTGCTACCCCGAGGCTCGTCGGGCTTTGGTTGTCCTGATGGTCCAATTCTTGAGATGTGCCCCTCTGCTCACATCCTATATGGAAGGGCCTTCCTCCCCCTCCTCCTCGAGAATAACGCAACAGTCCATATTATTGTCCTCTAGAAACAAGTTCTTCACTGCTGCAACTGCTTCTTCTTCTTCTTCTGACCCATAAATAATACCGGCCTATTGGAAGGTCTGCTCTAGATGCAGTATTGGCTGCTCTAGTGGGTAGTAGGGACCGCGCCATGGTGGCGACCACCTATTGAATTCTTCCCAGGTGTATTCATATCCCAAACCCAAGGTAGTGCCATGTTTCTTGAGTTTTATGGGTTTAGAGATTCTTTAGAGGTTCTTGCCGAGCCCTTTGCCAGGCTCGTACCCATTCCAACTCAGTATACACTCGATTTTGCTATCCCACCATTTGTCGTTGTCGATAGCATTGACTCTCTCAATGTGGTGGTAAGTTTCTCCACCCAGTTTCCTTCTTCCCTCGATCGTCGGAATGGTCTGATGACTGTATATAGGGTTGCTACCATCGCCGTGAATGATCCCTTCCTGGTGATTCCATTCGAACTTTACTGCCTGATTTAGCGTTGATGCTATGGCCCCAGCAGCATGAATCCATGGCCGCCCCAGCAGCACGTTGTAAGATGCTGGTACATCTATTACCTGGAAATCGACCTCGAACCAGGCTGGTCCCATCTGCAGCATAGACTAATCTCACCAATGGTGGACCTCTGAGAACCATCGAAGGCTTTCATATTAATTTCTCCATCCTTTATCTCATGCAGCCCTTTACCCAATTTCTTGAGTGTTACCAGCGGACAAATGTTAAGACTGGAACCTCTGTCGATTAGGATTCTGGTGATGAAATAATCTTCACATTGCACGGTGATGTGTAGTCTTTGTTGTTCCCCAGCCCTTCAGACGGAAGCTCGTCCTCATAAAAGGTGATCTTATGGCTTTCCAGCACGTGTCCTACCATATTAGCCACTTCCCCGCTAGTGATGTTACTTGGTACATATGCTTTATTTAGCACCTTTAACAGAGCATTCTTGCGTGTCTCAGAATTTTGCAGCAAAGAGAGAATGGATATTTGTGCTGGCATCTTATTTTACTGGTCGTTGTTCGAATATTCCTTGTCCTGCATTTTCTTCCAAAGGTCGTCCGGACCTGTCTCAATGAGGGGCGTCTGGTTGGAGGCCTGCTTGCTCGATTTAGCCAGATGTTCAGGGGTATAGACTCTACCAGTTCTTGTCATACCCTGTGTTGCGACAGTTTCTTCAATCCTGACCTTGCCCTTCTTTCTCGCCTCGGCTGTATCGTCCCAGGGTATAGCATTTGTATAGAATGGTGGCATGGTTGACATCGCCACTGGGATCGGCGCGGATATCCTTACTTCGACTGGAACATGTGCCTTGGGTGGCAAAACTGCAACCTCAAATGGTACGGGTGCATTTGCGGATGGCGCTGCTTCAAACTCAAGAGGTATAGATATATTCACCTCAACATCCTCAGACAGATGGATCTACACTATGATTGGATTGAGAGTAATTGTTGGTTTCTTCAAGTCATCAACTTCTGTGATCAACCCGATTGATCCCTCTGGATCCCAATCATCTTATACTTCAATCATGTGGATACCTCCACTCTTATGGTCTAGCAGAGGGTTGTTGCGGACGTTTGGAGCGGGTTCCTTTGCCACAATGATCTTGTTATCAATCAATGACTATATCTTGTCTTTCAAGGAGCGACATTCATCGATGGAGTACCTTTTCATGCCGGAGTTTTATGCACAGGACTTGTTTGGATTAACCCACTGCGAAGGATTCTCAGGGGTCGCAGCAGGGATGGGGGTGACATAACCAGTAGCTTTGAGCCTCTCAAATAGCTGGTCGATAGGTTCAGCGATGGCTGTATATTGTTTTGGAGGTCTGAGATCAACATTAGCTGGTCTAGGGAAATTTTGGCGTGCAGGGGGTGATTGATAGTGGAATAGTTGCGCATTATAAGTTTGGTATACATGAGTGGGTTGGGTGTATCTGGGTGAAGTAGGTTGATATGTAAAAGGTGGAGATGACTAATAAGTTGGTGGCGGAGCTTGGTATGAGGGTGCTTGGTAATTTGGGGTTGGTTGGTATGTGCGTGGAATTGTTGGGTAAGCTTGGTATTTAAGGGGATACTTGGTCCTTTGTGCAACCATCACGGCCCCTACGTCCCTTTTCTTGGATACACCACCGGACTATAAAGCATTATTTGTAGCTTGCAAGGCCTCGAAATTTGTAACTATACCACTTTTAATACCTTCTTCAATTCTCTCACCTAATTTGATAATGTCGGAAAACTTGTGGTCCTCAATCATCATCAGTCGTTCATAGTACTGCGGGTCCTGAGCCCGGACAAAGAACTTGTTTATTTGCTCCTCTTCTATGCCGGGTCTGACCATAGCAGCTTCGGACCTCCAGCAAGTAGCATACTTGCGAAACGTCTCAGTTGGCTTCTTCTTCAAATTCTGGATATAGAACACGTCTGGTGCATTCTCTGTATTAAACCTGAATCTGTCCATAAAATCAGACGTCCTTAGATAGACCCTTGGATCACCCGTACCATCAAATATTTCGAACTTAGGAGGTTTGTACCCCTCAAGCAGTTCGACATTAGGCTGTATGCAACGGTCCTCATAGTTTAGCCTCTCAATTCCTTTGCTTCCCTCAACACCCTGAATCCGGATGGTCAGTTTTTTAAGTTCCTCGGCCAAGTTCCTGATAAGCAAATCCTTTTCATTAGACTCAGGTATGCATGAGATTGGTTGGGTGGAGTGTGGCATGGTCTCTACGTAGATAAGAGTGTTATGGTGGTCTGGTGTATAGGTGTGGAAATGGTCGTTTGTGGAGTTCTGAGGTTCTGGGATGAGTAGTGGAGTGTTGTTTGGGGTATGGTAGGTGTTGCATTGGTTCTTTGGTGGATCAACGTGATGATGAGGTGCACGATGATTCTGCTATTTTGGGATATTTTGAGGAGGTGCAGGGTTTTGAGCGTTGGGGAAGTTGATATTTGGGGTGTTAAGGGAAAATGACAGGTTTGTTAGATTTCGAACATGATCGAGCTCTTCCTGGAATTTAAACAGTTTCTGTTCAAGCTGTGACACATTCTCGTTAGGAACCCAAATACTCTGGCCTTCAGTGGCCTCTACCCGTTCAGCTGTGTTCTCCTTCCTGATGTTGTTTAAATCTTCCACTTTATACTTGCCTTTGTTCTTGCCTTTAGAGGGACTAATAGGAGGAGTGGGTGAAGGGCCCTTGGATCTTGTGAACTAAGATGACAATGCCAGAATGCACGAACTAACCCTTGGGGAGGGGAATAATAAAAACAAAAATAAAACAAAAGGTAATTCCCGAGGTAGGCATAGCGTGTGGAATGTAAAGCGTGTCCTAGTTTGGGAACCTCTTTGTGCCCGAGGTAGGCCTAGCGACAAATAGAATTGGAGAAATTTTAATGCTAAATGCTTCATTTTATTGATAAAGATAGGCGAATCCTAAAACGACACTAAATAAGCAAGAAATAAAAGTCACTAATGGCCATTGGCCTTATTACATTCATAAAGCGAAAAAGTAAATTCCTATCTATTTGGTCCCAGAAGGACATTCCCCGAATTCAACATCCTTGGCTTCGTCGAATAGTTTCCCCAATTCGCGAAGTCCCAGTAATAGGTATGCTCTGGCTAGATGTCCACCTTCGGTCCCTTCAGCCTTTTGACAGTCTTCAACCTTTTTGAGAAATTTTCCCTCTAGTTCTACTATGCCTCGCTCCAAGTATCCTAACCTTTTGTTGGCACTGATAGCCATGTCTTTCGATTCCTCAAACAGCTTCTTATTGGACTCGTGTATCCCAAATGTCTTCCAACCAACCAGAATAGAAAGGGGTACAATCGGCATGATATCTGTCTGGCTCGATGGTGTCTTTCCCCATTACGATCTTGCAGTGCCACATGTGCTAGGCTTGGCACTTGTGGGGACTATCATTATTTTGGAATTCAGCTCGAAGATGGCTCATCTTGTCGTCCCTAGGTATAACTTGCTTCATACCTGCTTGCCTCATAACTCGAAGAGGGACGTAAGGGTATGTTCCTTTTAGACCAATCAGTATCAGGAAAGGTGCATCTCTGGATCGGGCAATGAACTCCTCTATTAGAAACCACTCGAACATCCATTGAACCTGTTCTTCAGTCTGATTATCAAAGAGCTCAACCCATCCATTGGCATTATTAGGCTAAGCGAACAAGTCGGGATGTAACTCATTCGCTTTGGGTGGTGGAAAGCGATGTGATCATCCCAGGCCCTTCGCTAAATTTCTTGTCAGTATTCACCCTTTTGGAGATGTTCCATGAGCCAAAGCTAAAGTAGTAGATTGCTGACTTCGAAGTGTCTCGCTCCTCGTTGACACTTCTCTAAGGCTCGCTATATGTCTACAATGATCATGGGTATAATGCTGAATGTCTGCCCACCAATACCCTCCATTAGGGTCTTGGTTACCATAGCCAGCCTAGTATGGATTCTCCCTTTCTTCATTCAAAACACGATCAGACATAGGAAGCAAAACATGAAGACAAATACCCTACGATGGATATGTCCCAAGGATGTGATGGCAAACTCGTCAAGGTAGGTACGGTATGACTTGCTGTGACTGTACCTTTCATACAGGTAGTAAAAAGGGATGTATGATTCCTTTAGGCGTACCAATTCTACATTCTTCTTCAAACCCATCATTTTTAGGAAACCCTTGCCTGTGCAGTTCTTAAGCATTAGCAAACTCGGGGTTTCCCACACTAGACGGGCCAGTCCTCCTATCTCCTCTAGCAAAGGTGTCACTTCGATGTCCCCAAAGCGGAACACAACCCTTTTACAATCCCAAAATAAGGTAGTAGCTTCTATTATCATGTTGTTAGGTTGAATCTCTAGGAGGGATGGTAGATTACCCAGATATTTTCTGACGAGGGTTTTGTCATTAGAATGTAAATCTTCCCACCAACTTAGCAATCTTGGGTGGATATTTATGACCATGCCGAATCTAGGGACTTCGTGCCTCATATTTCTGCAAGGCAAACAAGATTAGGCCCTTACCCCCACCAGAATCGACTATTTAACATCAACAATTAGCATGAAACATTTAGTTCTCCAAATAAATGCACAAAACGTGATGATGTCTGTTTGGGTTTAGGGAAACCCAGTGGACTTTTGGATAAGGCTATCTTACAATATCATTACGTGGATAACATAACTGACCCGACTAGGTTTGACCATGATGCATGTACAATTTAAATAGAGTAAGGTTTCTATGGGGTTTAAGACTGGTACCCTTGAGCGGACAACTCAAGGGGGAAGGCACAGTACTGTCGACTGCACCACTGATCGACTAGTTTTACCGCAAATAAGCCTTTTTGAATTTAGGGGGTAATGATATAGGAAGGGCGCAACCACTCATCAAAGTGTTGTTATAGTATTTGTTTGGCACGAGTGGAGTATGATGTTGAGCATGATTATGCAATAATTAAAAGAATGTTGACATGTATTTACACGTTAAGAAAGCGATAAATACAACAGTTTTATAATTTAAAGCAGTTATAAAGGAAGACAACAAGAAAGATATGTTAGTTTTGATTTTGAAGAAGAAATTAAATGCTTAAAGGAATTAAACAAATAATTGCACATATAGAGGGTACAAATTCACAAAATCAGTATGAAATGGTAAAAGCATGACTATCCCCAGCAGAGTCGTCATGCTGTCGTGCTCCTTTTTTTCTCACGAAATCGGGTTTATCACATTTTTGGTTGGGACAACTCTTTCCTTTTGGAAAGGGGGTTTGCATTTTTGAAGAGTCGCCACCTAACGATTTAAGGTGCGTTAGGGCACCTATATGGTTCATTTAAGACCACGTTTGATAACCAGAGACAGGGTAAGGGCTTGAAATTATCCTAAGGAGATGGTGTTAGGCACCCCTCAGGATCCACTAGTGTGGTTCCCAACCAAATAGTTTTTGTGAATTTGTGCAATTTGCAAATAAACAAGTATGGCTCAAATAGTAAGGGATTTAAGTTTAAATACACAAGTGTTTGAAAAATAATTAATGAAAAGCAAGATTTTGAAAAGAATTACAATCTAAGCATATTTATGAATGTAAAAGGGGGTATCCTAGGTTTGTTTATAATATGGATCACATAAAAGAAATACCCGGTATGACACTCCTCAAAGAGGGTCTACACGTGGTATTAAAGCACCGGTCATCATATCCATATCTACCATTTCCCGCCCTGTGAAGGTAATTAAATCGAGGGTTGGTCTCGACCCCTATTGCATGGTGTTACTTGTCTCTTCCTATCAGTCCCGGAGGAATTTAGGACTACTATCCTATAAAAGAGGGTTCGAGGCAGACCCTCAAGTTTAAAGGCAAAATACTAAGGCGACATATAATAAACAAGTAGGACTTCAATTAAGGGGAGTATGGAAGACCAGCGAAAGGCTCAAATATACCTCCACATACAGTACACATAAACAACATGACTCATACACAATTAAGGTCTAAATTCAGATCCTAAACATGGTATCTAAGTGATAACAACAGAGTCAGATTTATGGCATAACTCAAATAGGAAGTCCTAATCAGGATTGCCTACTGATTTTAACATGCTGACAGTCAAACAATAATCACAAAGACAGTTATGATTTGATTACCTAAGACTTGCCTAAGCATAAATTAATATGCAGTAGTTACCAGAATTATTTAAACATTTGGAAGTTTTTTGACCTAAAACATGCTATTCTGAATGTTGCAAAGACATGCTGGGATTGCGATCAGTTTCACTTAAACAGGATAATCAAACATGAAATTGTTTTATGCTCTTTTCATGCATCAATAGTTTAACTAGGTGTGACTGAGCGAGTGTGAACAAGATCCTAAAACAGGATATCTAACGTACACATATGAAAAAATACAAAATGATTGCAGAATTCCTAAAGCATGATTTCTAAATGCCCAAAGAGTTACAACACGACTTCAAGACCTGTAGAAGCAACAGTTTTATGTTAATGTTGTTATTTAGCCTAAAGAAGTATAAGTGGTAAAGTGATTGCAAATGAGATACTAAAATAGTAAACTTAAGAACATGGTATCTAATTCATGACATGCTTTGAATGGGTTGATCTTACGCATGATTCTAATGCACATATAGGAAATGTAAACCTAAGACATGGCTTCTACCCATTGATGTTGATAGCATATATAACTACCCTCCCCTTTTCACTAACCATCCCCAATACTTGTTTACTACAGATTATTAAAAACCACTACTGAAATGAATTACATAAGAAAAAAAAAGTTACACTATAGAGAGCCTGAAGACAGGCCTAAATTTCCAACACCAGATTAGGACTTCCTCTCTGAGTTATGTAATAACTCACCTCAAATGCCAAGATTGTTACATAGCTTTTAGTCATATCTAGGTGTGTCAGAGTTCCCTAAGGACCTCAAAGGATCCCGGGCAGTGCTCATACCTAGATTTCATAGCCAAGACAGAGTAAGTGCAGTGTGGAAAGGCCAACTTTTGTGTGTCCAAGTTCATAGGGAGCTCAAGGGTCCCAAGGCAAGGCTCACACAAAAGGGGCAGAACATAGTGGTCTAAGAGTAGAGTGAGAGTGCTTGTCATAGTTTAAAAGAGTTGAGTTGGAAACAGTTTTGACAATAAGTTTTGGAAAGCAATAGAAGAGTTTGCCTTAGTGAAAACCAGTGTGAAGAAGAAAAGAAACAGGACAATCAGCAACTCAAAACCAAATCAACATACATAGTTCAAACTCAAATAGGGAAAGGAGGAATTGGGGACAAGTAGTTCATATGTGAAAGTATATTTGCACACAGGTTAACACCAGAGAAGTACTACAGAACTTAAATAGTCACAGGAATAGTCTATCACAAAGTGTTCATGCCAAGAGCTTAACAATATTAGATTAAGGGGGCGCTAAACAGAGTTACACATTAGGTTTATGAAGTAAACATCAAGAGAGTATGTATGTATGTGTGTAAGAGAGAGTTCAGAACAGTGGAATTGTTCGTCTGTGTATGCTAGAAGTGAGAATATAGGAGAGTATATCTAGTAGTTGAGAGCAAAGTAAAACAAGGTAAAGGAAATCAGTCTTCAACAATTAAGGAAGCCACACACTACTAGAAAATGGTCCTATTGGAACGATTATTTAGCAACGGTTATGCAACTGTTACAATATATAATATTTTGGAATGGTTTTAGTCGTCCCCATAGAGTCAAAATGCTTTTGGGATACTTCTAAAGAGAAACCGTTCTAATAGTATAATAATTGTCACCATAAATTCAGCTATGGAGACGGTTTATAAAGGCGACACAATGGGGTAGTTTGTGGGAACGGTTTTGTGAAAAATAGTATAGTGGAACGGTTTATTTTTTCCCCCTTACTTTCCCTCCTATATATTTATTAAAAAAAGAAAATAAAATATATGACCCCACCAACATTTTAATAACTTTGTTTAAATTATATTTTAAATTAAAAAGACATAGAAAACCCACAATCCCACAAAAACAATAGAGACGCCTCTCTCTCCAATTCTCAAACCCACGAAATCTCTCTCAATTTTCAACCTGA
The DNA here is from genome assembly GCF_000393655.2 of Nicotiana sylvestris. Lineage (NCBI taxonomy): Eukaryota > Viridiplantae > Streptophyta > Magnoliopsida > Solanales > Solanaceae > Nicotiana > Nicotiana sylvestris. The sequence continues at coordinate 117,028,606 of NC_091061.1, forward strand.
AAAATCTTACAACTGCCTGCTCTAGAGAATGAAGGGAATTTCCTGCGAATGACGCCCTGCTCTAGCTAATGTAAGGCATTCCGATGTAGGCTTTTGGTGTTTTTCCCAGTTTGATGTTTGTATGGTTGTTAGCTGAGCATTGAAATTGTCCGATGCTTCTTCGATCTACTTTCTTCTCTGGTAATATTCTTCATAAACCCATTATTTTACTTACGTTAAGTAATTTGTTTTACTGAAAAATTATTTTTTTGCTCAAATTTGTTTGTGATTTTTAGTTTGTAAAATTGGGGGTTTTGTTGGCGGGTTTTTTTTCGTGTTAGAAACCCATGCTCGATGTTTGCAATCGATGTTCGATGCTCGATGTCTTCTTTGTTATTCTGTATCGCTCAGCTCTTTATCGCTGTATAAGCCAATTGTAAACATAACTTGATGTCTTGGTTTCTAATTATTGGTTAAAAAGCATGAAATACCTATTCAGATTGTGAAAAGTTTGAAATACGGTTACTGAAATTGTTCCTGTGATTCACGCTCTAATATCCCAACTGCACCTATCAATCAGTTCCCTACCTCGAAGGAGGTCTGTCTTCGTGTTCTTTATTGTTCTTTAGTTTTCTATTGATTTGATATGCTAAAAATCTATTTCATTCAATGGTGGTAAAAACGTGGTTTTAAAGATCACTTTCAGAGCATAATGTCGCAAGAATTATGTCTTAGATTTTTTTTCCTTCTTTAACTGAAGTATAAAACATGTTAGTGAGTGTCACTGTCTTTACTGGGTCTTGTATGGTTTAAGCATTTGTTGTCGATGGTCTGTTATCTTGCGCAATATTTATTTGGATAGAACCCTGCTTAAGAAGACTTCTTTGTTTCTATGAAAGTATTGCACTCGAACTTGAATCTTGAGTTAAACCTCTGTCATCATGAATAAATGACCAAGGTTGAATCCGAACAAAGTGACACTTCTTTTGCTTGGTATTTGTAATTTTAGAAATCATACATTAGACTTTGCTTCAGCCTAGAGATCTTGTTATTAGAATTTTCATAAGAACGTTTACTGTCTAAGTCCATTAAGTCCATCATAAGGCACTTGCTTTTGTTAAAGCATTTTAGGCTATGTTACTCAAAAGGACACTCTTTTTCCCTTATTAACTGTTGAAGAAACCTTGAGTTTTAGTGCAAAGCTAAGGCTAAGACTTCCTAGATCAGAATTGAAGTCGAGGTTCAAGTATTTGATTAATGGAAATCATTGATAGTACTTGATACTCACATCCATTCTTTTGTGATGAGATATTAACGTTCACTAAATGAAAAATCCTATCAGTTAGCTTTTGCTTATTTTCTTTCTCATTTTTACATTTATATCAGTTTGGTACTCATATTAATTTATTTTATTAGTTTTCAAATTCTGATAAACATGAGTCAAGAAAGACCATCAAAATCCAAAAAAAAGACAGGTGCAACATACATAAAAGCTGGAACTATGGCATCTTTGGCAAACAAAAAAAGGAGTTCGTTTAGCCAAAAAATATACTATTCCTGCTAGACAATCAAATAAAGAGTGCTCGAATATGACTGAAGAGAATCTGCTACTGCCGCAATATCCAGGAGTAATAACACAAGTACAAACTAGATCAAGTACTCATGCAACACAAGTAGTAGAGGAACAAGTTCAATTGGATTCTACAACTCCTATCGCAGATGAAAAATGTGAAGAACAAGGTAACAACTATATATTTTAGCTAAAAAAGTTTACACCCTATTTCAGTTATAAATAATGTATCAACAATAGTAATTTGGTGATTTTCTTTGGATCTTATAACTGTAGGACTTTCTGTTTAAACAAGAAAAAGAGGTAACTCCTTAAATATTGGAACTTTGAAAAATTCCAGATAATGTGTATTTCTTTCTTCTTTCTTCTTCTTCTTCTTCTTCTTCTTGGCCATTGCTATTTTTTTTCTTCTTTCGATCTGCGTTACTACTGCAATTTTTCTTCTTTCTCCGTGTTACTGCTGCAATTTTTCTTCTTTGTCTGCATTATTGCTGTATTTTTTCTTCTTTCTCTGCGTTACTGCTGCAATTTTTCTTCTTTCTCTGCTTTATTGCTGCAAACTGTTAATCATTGTTCTTGGCCGGTTGCTGATTTGCATTATAACATTATCATTGGTTGTTTCTGTAAGTACTGTTGGAAAGTGATACAAGGTTTAATATGAGTTTTTACATTTTACTGTTGGAAAGAGTTACTGTGAGTTCTTACACTTTATACAATGTAGCTTCTTACTGTGAGTTCTTACATTTTACTGAAATGTAGCTTTGCAAAGAGTTTTTACTTCCGTTCTTTCATTTCGCTTCTATTGTGTTTGCTATATACTTTTCAAGTTCTAATTATAAGCTATTGTTTGGTGCTTCTTTATTCCTACAGAGAATGTCCAAAACCAATATTGAGAACCGAAAAAGTTGAAGAATCCTCACACTGCTAGAAAAAGAAGTTTTGCTTTAGTTCGCTCTATGTTGGTATATAACTAGCAGCTCATGACATATACTTTCTCAATTTTGGCTCTTGTTTAGTTAATGGCAGATCACTAAGAAGGCTAACTCACTTTCATGTAACTAGGAAAAGGATAAGGAAACTTCAGATCCTTTATCATCAAAGGAAGTCTTTAATAAGATGAGCCGTGAATATAAAGAAAGTAAAAAACTACAGTTGGTATATTACTTTTGAATTATTGAAGAGTTGAATTTTACTTCTTCTAACATTGTGATTGACATTGACCATTACCAGTTCTCCTCCTATATGTTCTAGTGTGAAGTTTTTGGTATTCGTTTAGTTTTATCTGAGGTAACTGTGTGAATGTAGCAATAGTTGTGTGATAGAGTGGGATAAACTAAATCACCATCATAATATTAAATGTGTAGTGCGATAAAATTTGGGATAATTAACTTGGTAAATAAAAGGATACAAGGATAAAACAGTTAGAGCTAGTAGCCATCTTGAGCTGAATGTCATAATCACCTGGTTTAGCTGCAGGGAAATGTCAGTACTTCCCTCAGCTACAATATTCTGATCAACCCACTGAAACTCTTGTCCGATTGACTCCTTCCTAAAAAATTTGCTTAATTATTTCTCATTATCTTTTGTAGGTGTTTCAATTGCAGAAGAAAGCAGTGACGAAGACCTTACTTGAGTGTTGTTGATCATTGTTAGACTTTCTATTATGAAGTTTAAGGAAATTTATTTTAGAATTTTTTGGGTGCAAACTCATCTATTTTGACTTTTGAATTGTTGATCAAACAATGTATTCATATTTTATTTTTGTATATGGATAATGCTAGTTGGATATTTTAATTTTATTTCGTGTTTTATGTAAGTTATGGTTTAAACCATTTCATTGAATAGGAAATATTCATCATTTTGCTTCCGTAAATATTAGAAATTACAATTGTGAATTGTTATAATAAAGAATATAACCGTTCCAATAGACCTAGCAAATAATTAGAGCAGCCCCTAATAACCGTTACAATATGTTATAATATCTATTGCAATAGGGTACTGATAATTGATCCAATATATCACAAAAACCATTGCAATATATCATGAAAACCATTGCAATAGACTTAAAAATCTGTTGTATTATGATACCAGAACAGTTTACAACTGTCCCAATAGAAAAGAAAATCGTTCCTATAGATAGAACAATGATGGCAGTCCAAACCGTTACAATATCCCTATATATAGAGACGGTTTTGAAACCGTTGCAAATACCCGTTCAAATAGACCTATTGTAACGCTGAATCCCGGGACGCGTCGAAATCCGTCTCAATAGCCCTACAGGGACGGTTAGCGTATCTATGGAAATAGTTTTTGAAGGGTTGCCATAGCTCTAATTTCTTGCAGTGACAGAATCAGTCAGGCACCAAATCAACAAGTTTTCCCTTAGTTAAGGGGTAATTAACCAAAGGCAAAGAGCAAGGACATATTTGAGGAAAGAAAATTAAGTAAGACTCAGGTACAAAGCAGATACTTAGGGGTAAATACACAAGGGTTCAATTAAGGAAATAATTAGTAAAGAATCAAGAAATAACACGGTTAATCAAATAAGGTAAGAAAACTAAATAAGGTTGCAAAATATGGAAATAATCGAGAATCAGCATATAGGTATTACCATAGCAAATCCGTAAATTAAGGACTCAAAACAACATTGATTTAAGGAAAATAGCATAGGTTTCCATGAATAAGCAAATAAGTCAAGTATAAACAGAAAGAATCCAATCCAAAACTCTAATAGAGTCATAGTAGGGTAAAATCACAAGATATTCTAATTAGACGAAGAAGTAATCATGTAAATCAAAGCACAGAACATAGGCATGTATCAAATAACGCGGACAAGTGTAGAATCCAAACAAAGTGTCAAAAATTGGGGGTTTTAGCATAGGCTAGTTAGGGTAAAGGAAGAACTCAACAAAAATCAGTCAAAACACATAGACACGGGGGATTAAGCACTTAAAACCAGAAAGCATTTTGAAGAAAAGGATCTTCAGAAACCCTAGTTTAAGAAGATGACAAGCCACTCGAAAATCAGGAGATTCGATCCTTCTCAGATCTGTACAGATCTAAGAAGTTTAAGAGACGAAATTAGGGTTTTCAGCAGAATAACTCGAATAGAGGAGAAAGCTTAAACAAACGATTTAAACATAGACACTCGCAAATCAGAAGAAAGAAGCGTTCTTGAAAAGGTGTTTAAGAACCCTAGTTTGAAGATGAAGAGTTACTTTAGAAAAATAAAAAAACCATTGAGGAAAACAACAAAACCTCATAATATACACATATCTAAGACAGATCTAAAAGAATTCAGAAAATCTTAGGAGTTAGGGTTTCAGAGAACCTAGAGAAGATGAGAAAATCTTAAAATATTACCGGTTTTAGCTGGAAAAGTCATAGATCTTACTCGAACGACCATGGATGGCTGGAAAATGGTATGAGAAACCATGGGTAGGAGTTGAACCGCTCCAGGTCACCTGAGGACCTTAGGGCAGTGTCAAAACGGCATGGGGTGAAACAGAGGCCAGGAGATGATGAGAGGCCATGGTTTTCCGGTGAGGGAGGTGGACGGGGTCCATCCGAGAGGAGGGGAGAAGAGAACGTTCTAGAGAGAACCAAATATAGAGAGAGGGAGATCGAGAGATTGGTTGAGAGAGAATGAGAGGGGGGAAATGAGAGATGGGGGGTGGTCATTAGGGTTTAATTATGGAAGGGGCTGATCTAGACTGTTGATTCAAATAATCAACGGCTCATATAGAATGGGGATGTGGCCGGGTAGGATAGGGTATTGAGATTGGGGTCTAGTGGGTTATTTAATTGGGCTTGGGGCTGGTTCAATTAGGCTAGAATTGAAAATTGAATTGGCTATTTGTTAAATACCCAATTAAAATTAGATAAATAATTTTAAAATAGCTAATTTTTAGTAAAATGAAATTCAAACTAAATAGGTGAAATTAAGGTAATTAACTAATATTTAAAATATAAAACGGCCAATTATTGAATTAAAATAGCATAAAGTAAACAATTAGGTTATAATTGCAAAATTATTGTAATTATAGCCAAACAATTCCAAATTGGCTAATTTGTTAAATAATTAAATTCTAATAGGATTAAAAATGATATATTGAGCTAAGAAATATTTTGAAATTACTTGTAATGTAATTTATGAATATTTATTGGATATAAAGTACTGAATAAAATAGAAAAAAAACAAATTAATAATATGGAAAATTATGGAAAAATACCAATTATTATAAAAAGTGATTTTGAAGGTATATATACAAATTTAAAAATAGTTTGAGGAAGAATTGAGTATCAACAAATACGTAGCTCAAACAATAGAAATAACAGTTAAAACATGAAATCATACAGTTTAGACTAAGTACAAGTCAAGGGAGAAGCAGAAAATTCACTAAGTATGCTGCAAAGAGTTTAGATATTCATTTAAGACACGTAGACATGCTATTCTAGGCTAAACAAAATAATTACACATGCTAGTATAACTCAATTTAGATTAATCAGGTTATTACTTAGTGAAAATCGGAGCTTTACCACAAATAGCCTGTGTACGCACTTATTACCTCACGTACACGACACTCACATATCACAACTGTATCAAATCCTAAAGGGAGTTCCCCCATACAAGGTTAAACAAGCCACTTACCTAGAACCAAGCTCAATCAATCGATAATAATGCCTTTTCCATGAATATCTGACTCCTAATGGCCCAAATCTAGCCAAAACCAATTACATACCATAAATATAACTATAAGAGACTAATCTCTAATAAATGAAATCAAGACTTTAACAAGAAATTCGAATATCTCCCTAAAGGGCCTCCCAGGCCTACGTCTCAGAATCGTATAAAAGCACAACACTCATTCACTCACGAGTTCACTCGTACCAAAATTATCCAAATCCGATGTCAAAATCCCAATCAAAACCCAAAATCTTAGTTCAAGAACTTCACCCATTTTTCCGTAAATTTCTCAACCAAATTCCTTAATTAAATGATGAAATCAACTATAGATTAGTAGAATATAACCATAAAGGAGTTAAGAATCGTTATCCAAAAGCTTTATCTAAAAATCCCTCAAATAATCACCCAATTTGAGCTCTCAAAGTCCTAAAATTGAAAAGGGGATAAAACTCTCGAAATCCTCTTTTTATGCCCAGCGATCACGCACATGCGGCCTTCCAGTCGCACCTGCGATGCCGCACTTGTGAATCCGCGTTTGCGAACATTGGTCCGCTTCGGCGGTCTTCTCCGCTCCTATGAGTCCTTAAGCGCACCATAGGGGGTATTTCCCTCGCACCTGCGACCCCTAGCAACTCCTTCCATTTTCGCTTCTGCGCTTCACCTCATGCACGTGCGATCCCGCACCTGCGGTCTCCCCATCACAGGTGCGAAAACACCAGAACTCAAAAAACTTCAACAATAACACAAGTCCAATTTTCGATCCGTAAATCATCTGAAACTTACCCGAGGTCCCCAGGACGCCAACCAAACATACCAACAAGTCCTAAAATACCTTACGAACTTATTCGATCCCTCAAATCACATCAAGCAATGCTAAAATCATGAATCACCCTCCAATTTAAACTTAAAGAATTTGAAACTTTAAATTTCTACAACCGATGTCGAACCTATCAAATCATGTCCGATTGACCGCAAATTTTACACGCAAGTCATATTCAACATTTCGAACCTACTCCAACTTTCAGAATCAGAATCAGAATCAAAACCCGATATCAAAAGGTCCACTTTCGGTGAAAATCACCAAAAATTCGACTTTCTCCATTTCAAGACTAAATTAGCTACAAACCTCCAAAACACAATCCGAACACGCTCCTAAGTCCAAAATCACCCAACGGAGATAAAGGGACCGCTGGAACTCCATTCCAGAGTCGTCTTCACATAGTCTTGACTACGGTCAAAAATCTTAAGACTTAAGCTTCCGTTTTAGGGACTAAGTGTTGCAAAACACTTCAAAACCAAAAACAAAACCTCTGGAAAATCACACAAGCAGAAAAAGATACGAGGAGGCAGTAAATAGGGGATCAGGGCTATTACTCACAAAATGAACGGCCGATTCGTTACATCCTGCCCCACTTAAAACAATTGTTCGTCCTCGAACGAGCATAGAGATATACCTGAAGTGGTGAAAAGATGAGGATAACGGCTGTGCATATCATGCTCTGCCTCCCAAGTCGCCTCCTCAACCGGCTGACCCCTCCACTGAACCTCCACTGAAGCAATTTTCGTTGATATCAGCTTTCGAACCTGCCTATCCGAAATAGCCACCGGCTGCTCAACGTAAGATAGATCCTTGTCCAACTGGACTAAGTTGAAATCCAACATATGAGACGGATCACCGTGATAGTTTCAGAGCATAGAAACATGGAATATCGGATGAACTCCTACTAGACTGGTAGTCAAGGAAAGATCATAAGCAACCTCCCCAACTCGCCGCAAAACTTCAAATGGGCCAATAAACCTTGGGTTCAGCTTGCCTTTCTTTCCGTACCTCATACTTCCCTTCATAGGCAAAACCTAGAGCAAGACCCGCAGTCCAACCATGAATAGAACATTGCGAACCTTTTGATCAGCATAACTCTTATGTCTGGACTGGGCTGTGCGAAGTCTATCCTGAATCACCTTAACCTTCTCCAAAGTATCCTGAACCTAGTCTGTACCTAATAATCTAGACTTGCCGGCCTCGAACCAACCCACTATAGACCGACACCGCCTACCATACAGAGCATCATACGTTGCCATTTGAATTCTCGACTGATAACTGTTATTGTAGGCAAACTCCGCAAGTGGCAAGAACTGATCCCAAGAACCTCCAAACTCCATCACACACACACAGAGCATATCCTCTATATCTGGATAGTGCGCTCGGACTATCCGTCCCTTTGAGGGTGAAATGTTGTGCTCAATGCAACTCAAGTACCTAACTCATGCTATACGTCCCTCCAGAACCGTGATGGAAACTGTGTACCCAGGTCAGAGATGATAGATACAGGTATGCCATGAAGCCTAACAATCTCGCAGAAACACGAGCCATCTGCTTGGAAGAATAAGTAGTACCAACTGGAATAAAATGCCCGGACATGGTCAGCCTATCCACAATCACCCAAATAACATCGAACTTTTTCTGAGTTCATGGAACCCCACAAACAAAATCCATAGTAATCCTCTCCCATTTTCACTCTGGAATCTCTAGCTTCTAAAGCAATCCACCTGGCCATTAGTTCTCATACTTCTCGTGTTGACTATTTAGGCACCAAGCTACATAATCCATTATGTCTTTCTTCATTCTCCTCCACCAGTATAGCTGCTTCAAGCCTTGGTACATCTTCTCAACACCCAGATGAATGGAATACCATGAACTTTGAGCTTCCTGGAGAATTAGCTCACGCAGACCATCTATATCGGGCACAAATAACCGGTCCTGCATTCCCAACTCACCATTATCCCCAATAGTGACCTCTTTGGCATTGTCGTGCTGAACCTTGTCTTTGAGGAAAAGCAAATGGGGTCGTCACATTGACGATTTCTGATACGATCATATAAGGAGGACTAAAAACCACACATGCCAGAATTCGACTGGCCTCTAAGACATCCAATATAACAAACTGTTTGGCTAAAGCCTGGACCTCCAGTGCTAATGGCCTCTCCGCTACCGGTAGATATGTAAACTTCCCAAACTCTCTGCCTTTCGACTCAAAGCATCAGCCACCACATTAGCCTTCCGGGATGATACAAGATTTGATATCTAAGCCTTAAGCAGCTCTAACCCTCTCCGTTGTCGCAGATTAAGATCTTTCTATTTGAACAGATATTGCAAACTCTAATAGTCGATATAGACCTCACAATAGACACCGTACAAATAATGCCGCCAAATCTTCAAGGCATGAACAATAGTTGCTAATTCAAGGTTGTGGACTGGATAATTATTTTCATGTAGCTTTAACTCTCTAGACACATAGGCAATCACCCTACCGTCTTGCATCAACACTGCACCAAGACCGATATGTGACGCATCATAGCACATAGTATATGACCCTGAACCTGTAAGCAACACCAATACTGGGGTTGTATTCAAAGTTGTCTTGAGCTTTTGAACGCTCACCTCACATTCCTCGGTCCACTTGAATGAAGCACCCTTCTGAGTCAATATGGTCATAGGTTCAGCGATAGATGAGAAACCCTCTTCAAATTGGTGACAGTACCCTGCCAAAAAAAGGAAACTCCATATCTCAGTAGCTGATGAAGGTCTGGGTCAACTCTGCACTGCTTCAATTTTCATCAGATCTATATGGATCCCCTCTCTTGACACTACATGACCCAATAATCCAACTGAATCAAGCCAAAATTTGCACTTTGGAAATTTTGCACACAACTTCTTTTCTCTCAAAGTCTAAAGCACAGTCCTCGGGTGCTGCTAATGATCCTTCCGGCTCCAGGAATACACCAGAATGTCATCAATAAACACAATGACGAATGAGTCAAGATAAGGCTAAAATACACTATTCATTAAGTGCATAAATGTTGTTCGAGTGTTGGTCAGCCCAAATGACATTACAAGGAACTTGTAATGACCATATCGAGTCCTAAAAGCAGTCTTGGGAATATCTGAATCCCGAATCTTCAAATGATGATACCCTGACCGTAAATCAGTTTTCGAGAACCCTCTGGCACCTTGTAATTGATCAAATAGGTCATCAATACGAGGAAATGGGTACCTGTTCTTCACTATAACCATGTTCAACTGTCGATAATCAATATACATGCGCATGGAACCATCTTTCTTCTTTATAAACAAGACTGGAGCACCCCAAGGCGATACATTGGGCCGTTCAAAACCAATATCAAGTAACTCCTGTAACTGCTCTTTTAATTCCTTCAATTCTGGTGAGGCCATACAATATAGTGGAATAGAGATGGGTTGAGTGCCCAGTAAAAAATCAATGCCAAAGTCAATATCCTTGTTGGGTGGCATACCTGGAAGATCCACTGGAAATACATTTGGAAAATCTCTCACCACCATAATTGACTCCACGATAGGAGTATCAACACTAACATCTCTCACAAAGGCTAGATAAGCATCACACCCTTTTTCAACCATACGCTCAGCCTTTAAAAATGAGATAACCCTATTAGGAACATAATTTAAAGCACCCTTCCACTCTATCCATGGTAATCCTGCCATAGCCAGTATCACGATTTTAGCGTGACAATCGAGAATAGCATGATAGGGCGACAACCAGTCCATGCCCAAAATAAGATCAAAATTTACTGTATTGAGTACCAAGAGATCGGCTCTGGTCTCACAACCATTAATAATAATTAAACACAACCGATACACACGATCAACAATAATGGAATCTCCTACAGGTGTAGACACAGGTATAGGAGAACTCAGAGAATCATAGAATCTCCCCAAATATGGAGCAAAATAAGATGACACATAGGAATAGGTTGAGCATGGATCAAACAAAGTTGAAGCCCCTCTTTGACAAAACGAAATAATACCTATGATAATTGATTCAGATGCAACTACCTCAGTCATAGCTGGAAGAGCATAATATCTGCCCTGGCCTCCCCTTCTAGGGCAAACTCTACCTGCCCAACCTCTGCCTCGAGCTTGATGTGCAAGTGGAGTGGCAACTGGTGTAGTAACCAAGGCTTGGGAAGCCTGAGGGCCGTATGGAATAGGTGGGGCCTAAGAAATATGCGGAGGTGCACCCTTTCTAAGTCTAGGGCAATCCCTACTATATGACGAGTGTCACCACACTCAAAACAAGCCCTTAGCAGACGTGGCTGTTGAGACTGGTTCAGACCTGATCAACTAGACTAGCTACTGAAAGTACCCCTGCAGGAGGTACAATCGACAATGGCGGTGCATAATAAGGAACCTGAGGTCTGGGAGTAGTCCGAATATTGCTAGAAGCTAGAAGTGCTGAATAAATAGGATGACTAATATAGCCTCTACCATGATGGGCTGCAGTTGGGGCACGAGAACTATTATATGTTCTAGAATCTCGAGGCCTCTTAGCCTCCCTCTCTTCTCTCTCTCAGGTTCGCATACCATCCAATCACCTAGCGATTGCCACTATTTGTTGGTATGCGATATCCATCTCCAGCTCTTGGGCCATGCTGAATCAGATACTAGTGTTGAGCCCCTCGATAAATCGACATACATGCTCTCTAACAGTAGCAACCAAGGTTGGTGCATGCTTGGATAAATCACTAAACCGGACTGCATACTTTGATACTGTCATAGAGCCCTGCTGCAATTGCTCAAACTCTGCGGGCCATACATAGCTGAGACTTTGGGGAACAAACTCTCCCAAGAGCATATTAGAGAACTGAACCCTAGTGAGTGATGTTGCCTCTACCGGACTATCCAACTCATATGCTCACCACCACTAATAAGCTGCTCCCTTCAGCTGGAATATACTGAAAGCAACCCCACTAGACTCCACAATACCCATAGTACGGAGGATATAATGGCATTCCTCAAGAAAACCCTGAGCATCCTCTGAAGCCAAATCGCTAAAAGTAGGAGGGTGGTACTTCTTGTACCTCTTGAGCCTGAGCTTCTTCCCCTCAGAAACTGTTGCCCTAACCTCGGGCCAAACTGGGACAGCTGGCTGCACTAGTATAAGCTCTAGGGCACGGTCAACTTGGACCCGTGTCTCTGGGGTACGAGCAGCGGGAGTTTGTGCTCCTCCCCCGGCCTAATATGTGGTAGGAGCAAGTGGAATCAACCCTTCCTGAGCTAGAGTGCCAAACATGCTCAAAAACTGGGCAAGAGTCTCCTGAAGTGTAGGGGTAGTAATAGGCGTCTCAGATGACTGTAGCTCCAATATGACTGCTCTCCAATTGGAGCTACTGGTGGCTCCTCTGCAGCAACTCGTGCAGGTGCTCTGGCTGCATCACATGGTCTTCCTCGATCTCTGACTCGGCCTCTGCCCCGGCCCCGGCCTCTCGCAGCTCTAACGGGGGGCACGAGTGTCTGATCATTGGATTTGTTTTGTGTGTCCTCACCATCTGTGAGAGAATAGATTTAGAATTTTGAGTTCAATAAATTTGCACAATACAGGATCAAAGAAATGTAGCTTCTTAACAGTTCCATAGCCTCCTGTATATAAGTGCGTACGTCTCCATACCGATCCGCGAGTCTCTACTAAAGCTGCTTGTGACTCATAATACCTATGAACCTACAGCTTTGATACCAACTTGTCACAACCTAAATTTTCCTCCGTAAGATATCACGACGGTACCTACTCTCTAAGACTAGGTAAGCCTATCAACATGCCGAATAATTAAAATAACAATGAATGCTCCTAAAACCCAATAACTCAATACATATAGAAATTCCCAAAACCCGATGAAATACAAGTCACAAGCTCTAAAAATTTATTCTGAATATCTCTATACATCAAAGTCTAATGAAGATAAGGGAAACAACATAATAAAGACGGAGGGGGACTCTGAGGTTTGCTGACACTGGCAAATATACTTGAAGTCTCCGTGTACGGACTAGCTCACGAATACCTGGTCTGGCAGGAAGTACCTAGATCTGCACAAAAAATTATGCAGAAGCGTAGCATGGGTACACCACAGCGGTACCCCATAAGTGCCAAGCCTAACTTCGGTAGAGTAGTGATGAGCTCAGGTCAGGGCCCTACTGGAAATAATAAGGAACATAGAAAAATATATAATAATAATAATAATAATAATAATAATAATAATAATAATAATAATTATTATTATTATAATAAAGTGACAATGGAAATGAAACACATAAGGGGTATGCAACAATTTAACTATACATGATAAGGGCAATAAAACACCACGGAAGAAAAACATGAATTTACATAGTAAGGAGAACAAAACAATCAAAGACAAGTACACCAAATGAGAAATATCAACAGGAGCACTCCCGAGGTACCGCCTCGTAATCTCAAATTATAAATAAACAACCAATGTAATTATATCAACAACGGCACTCTCGGGGTACCGCCTCATAGTCCCAAATTATAAAGAATTTCATAATCTTTCCTTATATCACTGCGGGAGCCTTTACATTTAGTTTTAAAAATTATTTTTTCTGAAATAGCATCCCACGTTTTAGTCCACCTTATCATACTGCATGGCTTCTAGTAGTTCCCCTACTTGCGACACGTATCAAGTCCACCTTATCTCACCGCATGCGGTTCAACACCCAAGCCTTATACCACCGCAAGCGTATCAATATCACAATATATCACAATTCGCAACTCAAGTACCCAAATATTTCAACTAGCCAAATAAATCAACAATAATATTATTTTCCACAATAAAGAGCTCATATCTCAATCACAAAGGATAGAAACTCTCAAAAAATTACTCGAGAGTGAACAACTCAACGGAATAATATTTAACACTTTTATTTCAATATGATTTACGGCCTTTATATTTTAATACCAATTTCAATAATCGATATTTCATAATTTAACAACTCAATTAAGGAATTCAACTTTCAAATAATGAGCACCGAATAAAAGGGAGAAAAACTTCAACTAAATAGGTAAAACAATTAGCAGGAAAAAGGTAACGCGGGTAGGACATGTGAAAAATAGAACAACGATGATGAATATAACATGATAAAATAAATTAATTAATATGTGATAGAGATCTACACAATTTAAAGCCAGAATTTTTCACATTTAACCCGTGTACACACTCGTCACCTCACGTACACGGCTTTTAACACATCACAATTATCATATCAATACCAATCCTAAGGGAAATTTTCCCCCACACAAGGTTAGACAAGTCGCTTACCTCAAATCATGCCATCTCAATCCAATAATAGACCTTTTGCTTGATTATCCAACTCTGAATGGCTCGGATCTAGCGAAAATAATTCGATACAATAACACAAATTATAAGAATTAGTTCTATATGAAAATACTACATTTTCCAATAAAAATTCGAAATTCAACCCAACAATTTATAGTGGGGCCACCGTCTCGGAACCCAACAAAAGTTACAAAATATGAACGCACATTCAACCACGAGTCTAACCATATAAGTTTTACCAAATTCTGACATCAACTCGACCTTCAAATACTCAAATTTAACCAAGAGGATTTTCAAACTATTGCAACTCAAAACACTAATTAAATGCTAAAAACAGTAATAGATTCGGGTATTTCAACCAAAATTGAGTTAGGAACTCTTACCCCAATGTTTTTCCTGAAAAATCTCCCGAAAATCGCCTCTCCCCGAGCTCCAAATCGTTAAAAATAGAAAATGAGACGAAGTCTCATTTTCAAAACATAAGTTCAGCTGCTTAGTCATTTACCATATACGATCGCGGACAAACTCACACGATCGCAAAGTACAATGCCTCAAACCTACGCGATCGCGGACATACACATGCGATAGCATAGCAAAATGCGTGAAACTTCCAGCCCCTCCTTCACTCTATGCGAATTCGGTATAATCCATGCTTTCGCGTAGCACTGCTGATCCACAGCTTCACGATCGCAGATTTCCCTACGCGATCGCGTTGTACAAATTTTCAGCTGTCCAATTTAGCCCACGTGATTGCGGAACTTGCCACGCGATCGCATATAAGGAAACAAGAAACACCAGGTTCCAGCAACTCCAAGGTCCCAAATGCGCCAAACATGATTTGAATTACACCTGAGGCCCTCGGAACCTCAACCAAATATACCAACGAGTACTAAAACATGATACAGACTTAGTTAAGACCTTAAATAACATCAAACAATGCTAAAAAACATGAATCACACCCCAAATAAAGCCTAACGAAATGAAGAAATTTCAACTTCTACATTCGATGCTAAAACTTATCAAATCAAGTCCGATTGAACTCAAATTTTGCATACAAGTCATAAATGACCTAATGGAACTATTCAAATTTTTCAGAATCGGTTTGAACCCTGATATCAATAAGACAACTCCTAGTCAAACTTCTAAACTTTCAATTTCCTATTTACGCCATTTCAAGCCAAAGTTAACTGCGGAACTCAAAATAAATATTTGGACATGCTCCTAAGCTTGAAATTACCATACGAAGCTATTTTGAACCATCAAAATTCCATTCCGAGGTCGATTTGCATATATTTCATCATCCGATCAATCATTTCAACTCAAGGTTCAAATCTTGGAACTAAGTGTTCCAATTCATTCTGAAACATCTCTGACAAGTCACATAATTAGAATTGAACACATAATAAGCAGTAAATGGGAAAACGGGGCTATAATATTCAAAACGACTGGCTAGGTCATTACATTAACTCCTTCAAACCATTCCAAAATGTGATTCGGTAGTATGGGCTTTAATATGCATGCCGTCATCAATCTTTCAAATAATTGAGCTTGCGGTTCAGCCAAAGGTGTAAAATTTAGGCGAGGTCTTCTTTCATAATCTGGAGGAGGATTTGGCATATTTGGATGGTGATTTTCATACTGTTGGGGTTGTTGGATTTGTTGGGAATATTTGTATTACGGTGGTGGAGACGCTGGGTGTGCAGATATTTGAGGTTGGTGATAATTTGGTTGGGTGTTATTTATAGAGTATGGGGTAGGTAGACTTTGAATGGGATAAGAATTTGAAGTTTAGGGTTTTGGTATAAGGATGGCGACTTGATAAATGAGCTTGCGTCTGGGCCTTCGACTGATGTGTTGGGTAATCATGACAGTCGATGCTCTTTCTTTATTCTTTTTGCTAGTTTCCTCTACACTTCTTGGCTGTATTGCCTTGATTGCTTCTTGTAAAGCTCCTATATATGCTATATTTCCTAATTTGATTCCTTCTTTCATAAAGTCTCCAATTTTGACAACTTCTGCAAATTGTTTTTCCAACATAACTATCATTTGGTCATAATACACACCTTTTTGAAATCGTATAAAAACAGTAGTCCTCCCAGTCTTATCCATTGGCGGCTTGACATTTGCAGCCTATGACCTCCAATACATGGCATATTCTCGGACATACACATGCGATATGTCATGAGCTGCTTTCCAGACATGCCCCATGACCCCTTGGCCGCGCCCCATGGCGGCCTAGCAAGCCTCACAATGCCTAGCGCCATGGTCGACCCCGTGGTCTTGGATGCGCCAAGTGACAAGCGCGCATGCGCCTCTGTCACCCCACCGATGCCTCTCGCTAGCGCCCAAGGGCTGGCCAATGACAACAGCGCCGCGCGCCCTGACAATGTCGCGCGCGTAGATCCTGATGCCTCGCCAGCGCCCAGCTGCAGGCCCATTCCAGCAGCGCCTCACGCACAGACCCTGATGCCAAGCACCAGCGCCCAGCCTTAGGCCAACACAGCAAGTGTCGCGTGCGCCCACAGCAACGCGCGCGCAAACCCTGACCCGCAAGACAAAGTTGCTGCCATCGGACTTAGTTCTACCTTGTAATAAACTAAGTCCTTTTCATTGTAATTATAGGATAGTTTACATCATTTACATTCAGTGTGCTTCTACAGCTTTATTAGGACTAGTCATGTAATGTTGGTTTATTTTTTTAAGCATTATTAAGGGGGACCAAACAATCAAACATTTTCAAGCAAGCAATTTCCTGGTGTCTCTCCCCCTCGACACCGCATCTTTTGTAATCAGCATTTCAGTCATCAATAAAATCATCATCATTATTCAAAACCCAATTCTCTCTCAGCTTCCGCAATTGCTCGTGACATTGGTTTTCCCGCACGACACTGACAATCTAGTCTAGCATGTGGAGGGGACCTCATTGGCGGACAGCAACCGCACTGATACCAACTGTTACGCAATGCCTTCCTGATGTTTGGGCATTCATTGTTCTAATCTGCCCCGCCGCAATGACGGCATCATAGTGGGTTTGGAGTTCATAAGGCAAACCAACACCATACCGGTACCATATGCCAACATGCTACTGATGATGGAAGGAAACGGGGCCAAGCCCTGCACCATACCATGCTTTCCCATAAAGATGGCCGTTGAAAACATATCGGTCATGCAGTTGGAGAAGGTAGTCAACAGACATGAACCCCTGGTTCCGGCTACCCTTCGCAGCAACAATCACCCATCATGTCATCGGCCTCAAAAGACTGGTGATGCTCCTCAGCGTGTGAAGACTTGTCAGCCATGCCACAAGGACAAGTCGGATCACTCATCACAGAAAGGACCTTCGCAGCCATTACATGTCCCACAGAGACCATGGGAAAGTGTTTCCCTCAAATTCATCACGGGATTGCCCCAAGTCGGTAATCTTGCATCCATCATGGTTGTCATAGATCAATTTTCAAACTATGCAACCTTCATAGCAGCCCCGCAGAACATCTCAGCAGAAGATACAGCTCGACTCGTCTTCTCGCACATTGTCAAACATTGGGGCCTGCCCAAAGACATTGTTAGTAGGCGCGACTCACGCTTCAATAGAAACTTTTGGACCCATCTCTTCAGGTGTTTTGGGTCAACATTGAGTCACAACTCAGACATCCATCCACCATTGGATGGCCAGATAGACCGGTTCGATGACATGCTGAAAGAATATCTCTGCAACTTTGCAACCGGATCACAGAAGCATTGGGTGAAGTTCCTGGATGCTGCTCAACTGTGTTTCAATTCTCAAAAGAGCCATCATACAAACAAAAGCACTTTTGAAATTGTTACCGGACAGCAACCGCTTCTCCCGCAAACGGTGAATGCATCAACCATGCCGAAATCTCCTCGAGCTGCCAATTTCTCGAGCTAATGGGAGCGCAACATGGGGATAGTGCAGAGCTATCTCGTCAAAGCCCAAGAGCAAAATCCTGACCCGCAAGACAAAGTTGCTTCCATCGGACTTAGTTCTACCTTGTAATAAACTAAGTCTTTTTCGTTGTAATTATAGGCTAGTTTACATCATTTACATTCAGTGTGCTTCTACAGCTTTATTAGGACTAGTCATGTAATGTTGGTTTATTTTTTTAAGCATTATTAAGGGGGACCAAACAATCAAACATTTTCAAGCAAGCAATTTTCTGGTGTCTCTCCCCCTCGACACCGCATCTTTTCTAATCAGCATTTCAGTCATCAATAAAATCATCATCATCATTCAAAACCCAATTCTCTCTCAGCTTCCGCAATTGCTCGTGACATTGGTTTTCCCGCACGGCACTGACAATCTAGTCTAGTGTGCGGAGGGGACCTCATTGGCGGACAACAACCGTACTGACATCGGTTGCTTAGCCTTACGTTGTCCTTCCAAAGAACATCAGGAAGACGTTGCGTAACAGATAGCATAGCACAATGCGTGAAATTTCCAGCCCTTCCTTCACTCTTTGCGAACACGGCATAATCCATTCTTTTGCGTAGCACTGCTGACCCATAGCTTCGCGATTGCTTTGTACAAATTTTCAGCTATCCAATTTATCCCACGTGATCACGGAACTTCCCACGTGATCGCATATAAGGAAACAAGAAACACCAGGTTCCAGCAAGTCTAAGGTTCCGAATGTGCCGAACATGATTCGAATTACACCCGAGGCCCTCAAAACCTCAACCAAATATACCAACAAGTGCTAAAACATGATACGGACTTAGTCAAGGCCTTAAATCACATCAAAATATACTAAAATAACATGAACCACACCTCAATTAAAGCCTAACAAAACTAAGAAATATCAACTTCTACATTCGATGCTGAAACCTATCAAATCAAGTCCGATTGACCTCAAATTTTGCATACAAGACGTAAATGACCTAACAGAACTATTCAAATTTCCAGAATCGGTTTCGACCCTGATATCATAAAGTCAACTCCCAGTCAAACTTCTAAACTTTCACTTTTCTATTTATGCTATTTTAATCCAAATCTAACTACGAACCTCAAAATAAATATTCGGACACGCTTCAAAGCCTGAAATTACCATACGGAGCTATTTCAACCATCAAAATTCCATTCCGGGGTCGTTTATATATATTTCATCATCCGATCAATTATTTCAACGTAAGCTTTAAATCTTGAAACTAAGTGTTCCAATTTATTCTGAAACCTTCGTGGCAAGTCACACAATAATAATTGAACACACAATAAGCAGTAAATGGGAAAACAGGGCGGTAATATTCAAAATGACAGGCAAAATCATTACATTAGCTCCTTCAAACCATTCAAAAATGTGATTGGGTAGTATGGTCTTTAATATGCCTGCCGCCATCAATCTTTTAAATAATTGAGCTTCGGATTCAGCCAAAAGTGTAAAATTTCGGTGAGGTCTTCTTTCATAGTCTGGACGAGGATTTGGCATATTTGGATGGTGATTCTAATACTATTGGGGTTGTTGGATTTGTTGGGAATATTTGTATTGTGGTGGTGGAGACGCTGGGTGTGCAGATATTTGAGGTTGGTGATAATTTGGTTGGGTGTTATTTATAGAGTATGGGGTAGGTAGACTTTGAATGGGATAAGAATTTGAAGTTTAAGGGTTTTGGTATAAGGATGGTGACGATTGGCTTGATTTGTATGTGTCTTGATAAATGAGCTTGCGTCTGGGCCTTCGACTGATGTATTGGGCAATCATGACAGTCGATGCTCTTTCTTTATTCTTTTTGCTAGTTTCCTCTACATTCCCAGACTGTATTGCCTTGCTTGCTTCTTGTAAAGCTCCTATATATACTATTTTTCCTTATTTGATTCCTTCTTTTATAAGGTCTCCAATTTTCATAACTTCCACAAATTGTTTTCCCAACATAACTATCATTTTGTCATAATACACACCATTTTGTCATAACTATCATTTTGTCTAACCTCTAATGCATGGCATATTCTCGAAAAGTCTCCATTGGCTTTTTCTCTATCTTTTCCAAATAGAACTGATCTGGCGTGGCCTCAATGTTGAGCATGAATCTATCCATAAATTCATGTGCCATGGAACTCCAAGTAGCCCACTTGTTTGTATTTTGTGATGTATATTAGTTTAAAGCTTCACCACTCAAACTCCTAATGAACAATTTCATCCTTATGGCTTCATTCTTTACTACCCTCATCAATTTTTTACAATAAGATCTTAGGTGAGCTCGAGGATTTTCAGTACCATCAAATATATCAATGTTTGGTGGCTTATATCCAGTTGGGAAGTCAATGTCCGGATGCACACATAGATCCTCAAATTCAAGTCCTTCTCCTCCCTTGGTGATTTGAAGGCTTTTGACTGCCTAATTCAAACTACGAATTTCCCTATCACGTTCCACCTCTTTGGATCTATTTTCCGCCATCTCATATTGATCCTATCATAACCCGGAATTTTCACCTTCGGGACCATGATGACACCTAACATTTTACTTGCTAGGAAAGCCAATGTTAGAATAATTTATCCATTTCAACAGTTTAAATTGAATAATGAGAAATAATTGAAATAACTGCAATAATCCAAAGTAAAGGGTAGAAGCTACAACAACTTAAATATCTTATACAACCCTGGACCCGGTGTCACAACTGCACAAACTACTAGAATGGTACAAATAAAGTTCTGAATAAAATATAAAGTTGTCTAAAAGAAAGTACATAGCTAAATAAGAAGGAAGGGGGCTCTAGGGGCTGTGAACACTAAGCAGTTGTACCTCAAGTCTCCACAAAGCTAGACAATCCAAGCACACTAATAGCCGCCACTGGGACCGACTCCAAAATATGCATAAGAAATGCAGAGTGTAGTATGAGTACATTCAATCCCATGTACTCTATAAGTGCCAAGCCTAATCTCGACGAAGTAGTGACGAGGTTAAGGCGAGTCGCCTACGCTATAACCTGTACGAAGTATATAATAAAGACAGAAAAGGAAAATATGGAACGAAATATAGCAATTAGCTGAAGAAAATAGCTAAATCCTCAAAGAAGAACCAGTTTCAATCAGAATTACAAATCCTTAAAGTTCCGTAAGAAAATACCAAAAATTAACACATCTCAAGGAAATAGAAACACATAGATTGTTGTGGCGCACAACCCGATCCTACCGTACACACAGAATCCTCCCATATTCCACAGTAACAATATCATAAATAATAAATGAATATATATGTTGCGGCACAAAACCTGATCCCACCATATAACAAAATCAATATCATAATTCACCCTTATTTCACCGTATTAATCCACCCGTATTTCACCTGTTATGGCGTGCAACCCGATCCCACCGTAAAAATTCAAATTCACCCTTATTCCACCATATCAATCCACACTTATTTCACTTGTTGCGGCGTGCAACCCGATCTAACCATATCAGTAACAAATACTTAATGAGTACTATCAATTCAATAACTCAAATCACAAGAACCTCTACGATTGACATTTATAAAGCTGAATCAAAAAGGAAGGTCTATACCAAATTGAGAATTCACAATCGTAACAGTACTCGGTAAGACAAGTCCGATAAATGATGATTAAAAAGGTACAACTAAGTCAAGTAAGGCAAATAGCAGTGAGTCATGAAGCATGGAAAGATCTAACATTTTTGACACGAAGAGCAATGATTAACAAGAAGCAAATAGGGCATGGAAGGCATTTAAAGGACATGACAACTAAGGCATGGAAAGTAATAATTAAGGAAAAGCGGAAAATCAGGGAAATAAGTAATTCGACAGCGTATAAGCACTCGTCATCTCGTATATACGCTGCAACACATGAAATTCACATAGCACATAGTCTGAGGGTCCCTAATTCCCTCAAATCAAGATTAGCCTCAACACTTACCTCGCTCCAAAGATCAACTCAAAGCTCAACCACGACTTTGCCTTCAAACAAGCCTCCGAACCAACAAAATCTAGCAAAATACCAACCAAATGATTCAGCATAAGCTTAATGAAATACCCACGAATGCAAAAGATTCAATTTAGGTCATTATTGAAAAAGTCAACAAAAGTTAACTCTCGCGCTCGCTTGGTCCAAACTCAAAATTCGAACCAAAACCTGATTACTCATTCACCCCTAAGCCCGGTTATGTAATTTGTTTCGAAATCCGACATCAATATGTGACGACCCGGCCAGTCGTCTCATGAGTTACCGATCTGTTTCCCCCATTTATGCTTCTTATTTCTTTGTTTATTGGTTCAATATATGATCGGGTTGGTTGGCTCGGGTTCCGAAAGGTTTTGGTAAGGTTTGAGACACTGAGTCTCTTTTGAGGAAGCTTAAGTTAGAAAAGTCAATCAGATATTGACCTATGTGTTAGAGGGCTCGGATGTGAGTTCTGATGGTTTGGATGGCTTTGGGAGTTGATTTGGGACTTAGGAGTGTGATCGGAATGTGTTTTGGAGGTCCAGAGTAGATTTAGGCTTGAATTGGCAAAATTGAAATTTTGGCGTTATCCGAGTGATAGGTGAGATTTTGATATACGGGTCAGAATGGAATTCTAGAAGTTATAGCAGTTCTGTTGTGTCTTTTGGGATATGTGTGGAAAATTTCAGGTCATTTGGACGTGGTTTGGTAGACCTTTTGATCAAAAGCGTAATTTAGAAGATTTTGGAATTTGTAGGCTTGAATCCGATGCAAATTTGGTGTTTTAATATTGTTTTGGACGTTTTGAAGATTGGAACAAGTTTGAATGATTTTATGGTATATGTTGGCATATTTGGTTGAGGTCCCAAGGACCTCGGGTAAGTTTCGGGTGGTCAATCGGACCATTTCATATTTTTGAAAGTTGCAGAAAACCGTTGTGGAGTGTTGCATAAAATTGACCTTTGTGTTCGTGAATGGGCCCTCGCGTTGGCGAAGGGTTAGCAGGTGAGGCTAGAGTTTTAGCCTTCACGTTCACGAAGGAGGTTCCACGTTTACGAAGGGCTGGGGTCTTGTGCATCGCGTTTGTGAAAAGGGGAGCCGCGTTAGCGAAGTTTGGAGTCTCGAGGCATTGCGTTCGCGAGAGGTAGGACGCGTTCACGAAGGAGGAAAATTTGGTCAACTTGAGTTTGTGCTTCGTGAACACGAGGCTTTGACCGTGTTCGCGAAAAAGGATTGGATTCCTAAGCAGAATGTTTAAATAGCTATTTGTCCGCGATTTTGGAGCTAACTTCCACCATTTTTGAGCAATTTTGGAGCTTTTTGAAGAGGATTGAAAAGGAATTCAAGGGGAAACTCTTGGAGGTAAGATTTATGGACTTAATACTGGATTCTAATGTGTATTCTACCTAATTAATCATGGAATTTAAGCCTAATATTGAAGAACTAGGGTTGTAATTGGAGACCTAGAATTTGGGATTTGAGGGGTCGTTTGTGGTTGGATTTTGATGCTTTTGATATGAATGAACTCAGGGAGTGATAAGGAGTCTATTGATATGATTTTTATTGGAATCTGAGACGTGGGCCCGGGTGTCGGGGGTCGGGTTTGGCCAATTTCGGGATTTTGTGTTGTAATTTGATTTCTTTTGAGTGGGTTTTGTCCCCTTGGCATATTTTGATGGTTTTGCACTGATTTTGGTTAGATTTGGAGCATCTGGAGGCCAATTCGAGAGGCAAGGGCATCGCGAGCTAGAGATTGGACCGGATAGAGGTGAGTAATGATTGTAAATGTTGTCTTGAGGGTATGAAACCCCGGATTACATATTGTTGTGCTATATTGAGGTGACGCACACACTAGATGACGAGCATAGGGTCGGCACTGGTGGGGATTGTGACTTAGTCCATCCCGAATAACTATTTTACCGCGTATTTGACTGAAAACTATTTGCTATCATCATGTTTTGGGCTGAATGCCATATTTGAGCCTCGTGCCAACTAATTGAACCCTTAGGAGACTTTTCCTGATATTTCCTCACTATTTTGACTGTATACTTGTACTCAGTCATGCTATATTCTATTATTTTCATAACTCAGCCATGTTTACTCTGTTTTAACACTTAAAATGATATTTTAATTGATATTTTGGGCTTAGCATCATGTTTTACTGTTGCCCGAATGGCTTATGAGATTCTAACTGAGTATGGCCGAGGGCCTGTGTTGTGAGGATAAATTGATTCATGATTATGAGGTCGAGGGCCTAAGTTTGTAAGCCACAAGGTGGCTTGTTGATATGAGGCCAAAAGCTTATTGATTATGCAACGAGATGGCTTAATATTGTGCTTGGGCACTAGCTATGTCCATTATGATTCTGGGTGTTTAGGAGGCCTTGGCTCAGATTCTATCAGTATGCACTAGCCTAGCTCAGGCATTCTCAGTTACTACAGCCGTAACAACTTCTCAGGTTGGGGGAGGCACTCAGACTTCCGTCGCTCGCACACTTGAGTAGGTCGTGCAGGGACTTCAGACACCGGGGGGACATCCATCCCATCCAGTTGTAGCTACTCAGAACTATGTAGCTCCTACCATGATAAAGGACGAGCAGCGTAAGTTGGAGAGGTTTGGTAGACTTTAGCCTCCGACCTTCAGTGGTGCAGAGGGCGAGGATGACCAGGGTTTCTTAGACAAGTGTTAGTGGATTCTTTGCACAGTGGGTATTCTGGAGACCAGCGGGGTCGCTTTCACTACTCTTCAGTTTTCTAGAGCTGCATTCACTTGGTGGGAGGCGTATGAGAGGAGTAGGCCTGTTGGTGCAGCACCCCTTACCTAGTAGCAATTCTCCGTTCTCTTTCTGGAGAAGTATGTGCCGCAGTTTCGTATAGAGGAGCTGCGCAGGTAGTTTGAGTGGTTACGTCAGGGAGAGATGACTGTGACATAGTATGAAATGAGGTTCTTCGAGTTAGCTCATCATGCTATTTGGTTGGTTCCGACAGATAGAGAGAGGATTATGAGGTTTGTGGATGGCCTCACTTATTAGTTTCGTATTCTAATGATTGGGGAAAGGGTGTCTGGTGCTACTTTTAAGGAGGTTGTTGACATTGCTCGTGATATTGAGTCAGTTCATCACCAAGAGCGAGATGAGAGGGAGGCCAAGAGGCCTCAAAGATCTGGTAGTTATGGTGGTGCTCCTTCTAGAGGTCAGTTTCAGCACGGTAGAGGCCGTCCATTTAGGCATGCTCAACCAACTCGCCTAGGTTATCATGGGGCGTCATTGGGTCATGGTTCTCACAGTTCTCATTAGGGTCAATCATCACTTAGTGTCCTTCCAACTCAGAGTTCATCCCGTGCTCCATCAGTTTAGGGCTCTTTTATGCCAGGTGCATCTACTAGTCATTCCGGTGCTAGGGGTTCCCTTCAGTCCCCGTCTCCAGTACTTGGGAGTTGCTATGAGTGTGGAAAGATGGGTCATATGTAGAGGCAGTATCCTCGTCATCTTGTGGGTTCATCTCAACAGCGGAGTCAACCATCGACTTTAGCACCAGTTACTTCACCACCACTTGCCCGGCCATTAAGGGGTAGGGTCAGTCAGCTAGGGGTAGCCCTACAAGGGGAGGTTGATCAGGTGGCGGTCAGGCCCGTTTCTATGCACTTCCAACTAGACCTGATGTTATTGCTTCTAATGCTGTTATTACAGGTATTGTCTCAGTCTGCCACAGATATGCTTCTGTATTATTTGATCCCGGTTCCACTTTTTCTTATGTGTCATCATACTTTGCTCGTTATTTAGATACTCCATGTGAGTCTCTTGTTTCACCTGTTTATGTATCTACTCCGGTAGGCGATACTGTTGTTGTAGACCATGTGTACTGGCCGTGTGTGGTGACTATTGGGGGTCTGGAGACCTGAGTGGATCTTTTATTATTATGTATGGTGGATTTCGATCTCATTTTGGGTATGGATTGGCTATATACTTGTTGTGCTCTTCTTGATTGTCATGCTAAGACAATGACATTAGCTATACCGGGTCTGCCACAGATTGAGTGGCGAGGTTTGACTGATTATGTACCCAATTGGGTAATCTCATTCTTGAAGGCCCAACGTATGATTGGGAAGGGTTGTCTTTCGTATCTAGCCTTCGTGAGGGATATTGGTGCAGAGACTCCCAATATTGATTCTGTCCCAATTGTGAGGGAGTTTCTCGATGTGTTTCCTGCAAACCTATCGGGCATGCCACCAGACAGGGATATTAATTTTGGTATTGAGCTGGTGCTGGGCACTCAGCCCATTTTTATTTCGCCGTATCGTATAGAATCAGCGAAGTTGAAGGAGTTAAAGGAACAACTTTAGGAACTCCTTGATAAGGGGTTCATTTGGCCTAGTGTGTCGCCTTGGGGTGCGATGGTTCTATTTGTGAAGAAGAAGGATGGAACTATGAGGATGTGTATTGATTATAGGCAGTTGAACAAAGTAAAAGTTAAGAACAAGTATCCTTTGCCTCGTATTGATGATTTATTCGACCAGCTTCAGGGAGCAAGAGTGTTCTCCAAGATTGATCTCCGTTCAGGTTATCACCAATTGAAGATCAGGGACATGGATATTCTTAAGATGGCTTTTAGGAGCCGATATGGTCATTATGAGTTCTTGGTGATGTCTTTTGGGCTGACCAATGCCCTAGCAACGTTCTTGCATTTTATGAACAGCGTGTTCCGGCCTTATCTTGACTCGTTTGTCATAGTTTTCATTGATGATATTTTGGTGTATTCGCGTAGTCAAGAGGAGCACGCAGAAAATTTGAGAGTTGTGTTGCAGAGATTGAGGGAGAAGAAGCTTTATGCAAAGTCTCCAAGTGTGCGTTTTGGCTCAGTTTAGTGGCTTTCTTGGGCACATGGTGTCTAGAGAGGGTATTCAGGTTGATCCATAGAAGATAGAGGCGGTTCAGAGTTGGCCCAGACCGTCCTCAGCAATAGAGAATTGCAGTTTTCTTGGTTTGGCGTGTTATTACCGCCGGTTTGTTCAGGGATTCTCATCTATCGCATCGCCCTTGACCAAGTTGACTTAGAAGGGTGCTTCATTTGTATGGTCTGATGAGTGTGAGGAGAGCATTTAGGAGCTTAAGACAACCTTGACCACAGCTCTAGTGTTAGTTTTGCCATCAGCTTCAGGTTCATATACCGTGTATTGTGATGCTTCGAGAGGTGGTATTGGGTGTGTATTGATGCAGGAGGGTAGATTTATTGTTTATGATTCTCGTCAGTTGAAGCCCTATGAGAAGAACTACCCTGTTCATGATTTGTTGTTGGCTGCCATTGTGCACGCGTTGAAGATTTGGAGGCATTATTTGTATGGTGTGTCTTGCGAGGTGTTTACTAATTATCGTAGCCTCCAGCACTTGTTCTAGTAGAAGGATCTTAATTTGAGGTAGCGGAGGTGGTTGAAGTTGCTAAAGGATTATGATATTACTATCTTGTACCATCTGGGAAAGGCAAATGTGGCGGCCGATGCATTGAGACAAAAGGTGGTGAGTATGGGTAGTTTGGCATATATTCTAGTTGGGGAGAGACCTCTTGAAGTTGATGTTCAGGCCTTGGCCAATCAGTTCATGAGGTTAGAATTTTGAAGCCCAGTCGGGTATTCGCTTGTGTGGTTTCTCGGTCTTCCTTATATGATCGCATTAGAAAGTTCCAGTATAATGATCCTCATTTGCTTGTCTAAGGACAAATTTCAGCATGATGATGCTAGAGATGTGACTATTGGTGATGATGGGGTGTTGAGGATGCAGGGCCGGATATGTGTGTCCAATGTGGATGGGCTTCGGGAGTTGATTCAGGAAGAAGCCCATAGCTCGCGATATTCCATTCATTCGGGTGCCACGAAGATGTATCAGGATTTGAGGCAGAGAATGAAGAAAGACATTGTGGGATTTGTAGCTCGGTGTCTCAATTGTCAGCAGGTTAAATATGAGCATCAGAGAGCGGGTGGCTTGCTTCAGCGGATGGATATTTTAGAGTGAAAGTGGGAGCGGATGGATATGTGTGTCCAATGTGGGTGGCTTGCTTCAGCGGAAGAAGTTTGATGCTATTTGGGTGATTGTGGATCGGCTGACCAAGTCCGCGCACTTCATTCCTGTATGTATTACCTATTCTTTAGAGAGGTTGGTAGAGATCTATATCCGGGAGATTGTTCGTTTGTATGGTGTCCCAGTTTCCATCATTTCAGATAGGGGAACTCAGTTTACTTTGAAGTTTTGGAGGTCTGTGTTGCGAGAGTTGGGTACTCAGGTTGAGTTGAGCACATCTTTTCACCCTCATAAGGATGGACAGTCAGAGCGCACTATTTAGATATTGGAGGACATGTTGCGTGCTTGTATCATTGATTTCGAAGGGTCATGGGATCAATTTTTACCACTTGCAGAGTTTTCTTATAACAACAACTATCAGTCGAGTATTTAGATGGCTCCATATGAGGCTTTGTATGGGAGGCGGTGTAGATCTCTAGTTGGTCGATTTGAGTCGGGTGAGGCTAGGCTATTGGGGACAGACTTGGTGCAGGATGCTTTAGAAAAGGTGAAGGTAATTCAGGAGAGGCTTCGTACAACCCAATCGAGACAAAAGAGTTATGGTGACAAGAAGGTTCGGGATGTGTCCTACATGGTTGGTGAGAAGGTTCTATTGAAGATTTTGCCCATGAAGGGTGTTATGAGATTTGGAAAAAAGGGTAAGTTGAGCCCTCGGTTCTTTGGGCCTTTTGAGGTGCTTCGAAGGATTGGGGAGGTGGCTTATGAGCTTGCTTTGCCACCCATCTTGTCAAATGTGCACCCGGTATTTCATGTTTCTATGCTCCAGAAGTATATTGGGCATCCATCTCATGTTCTGGATTTCAGCATGGTTCAGTTAGATGATGATTTGACTTATGGTGTGGAGCCTACAGCTATTTTGGAGCGTCAGGTTCGAAAGTTGAGATCAAAGGGTATAGCTTCAGTGAAAGTACGGTGGAGAGGTTGGCCCGTGAAGGAGGCTACCTGGGAGACCGAGCGGGAGATGCGCAACAAATATCATCATCTGTTTGAGGCTTCAGGTATGTTTATTGACTTGTTCGAGAACGAATGTTTGTTTAAGAGGGGGAGAATGTGATGACCCAGCCAGTTGTCTCATGAGTTATCTCTAAGTTTCCCCCATTTTTGCTTTTTATTGCTTTATTTATCGGTTCTATATGTGATCGGGTTGGTTGCCTCGGGTTCGGAAAGGTTTTGGTAAGGTTTGAGACACTTAATCTCTTTTGAGGAAGCTTAAGTTGGAAAAGTCAACCTGTTGTTGACTTATATGTTATAGGGCTCGGATGTGAGTTTCGATGGTTCGGATAGCTTCGAGAGGTGATTTGGGACTGAGGAGCGTGATCAGAATGTGTTTTACAAGTCCGGAGCAGATTTAGTTTGAATTGGAGAAATTGGAATTTTGGCATTTTCCGGTTGATAGGTGAGATATTGATATAGGGGTCGGAATGAAATTCTGGGAGTTGCAGTAGTTCTGTTGTGTCATTTGGGATGTGTATGCAAAATTCCAGGTCATTCGAACGTGGTTTGATAGACTTTTTTATCAAAAGCGTAATTTAGAAGATTTTAGAATTCGTAGGCTTGAATCCGAAGTGAATTTGGTGTTTTGATGTTGTTTTGGGCATTCCGAAGATTGGAACAAGTTTGAATGAGTTATGGGATATGTTGGCATGTTTGGTTGGACCTCAGGTGAGTTTTGGGTGGTCAATCGGACCATTTCATGTTTTGGAAAGTTGTAGAAAACTGCTGTGGAGTGTTGCAGAAAATTGACATTCGCGTTCGCGAAGGGTTAGCAAGTGAGGTTGGAGTTTTAGCCTTTGCATTCGCGAGTGAGGTTCCACGTTCGCGAAGGGCTGGGGTCATGTGAATCGCATTCGCTAGAAAGGGAGCAGCATTCGCGAAGTTTATAGTCTGGAGGCATCGCGTTCGCGAGAGGTAGGACGCGTTCGCGAAGGAGGAAAATTTGATCAACTTGAGTTTGTGTTTCGCGAACGCGAGGCTTTAACCGCGTTCATGAAGAAGGATTGGATGCCTGGGCGGAATGTTTAAATAGCCATTTGTCCGCGATTTTGGTGCTAATTTCCACCATTTTTGAGCAATTTTGGAGCTTTTTGAGGAGGATTGAAGAGGGATTCAAGGGGAAACACTTGGAGGTAAGATTTATGGACTTAATACTCGATTCTAATGTGTATTCTACCTAATTAATCATGGTATATAAGCCTAATATTGAAGAACTAGGGCTTGTAATTGGAGACCTAGAATTTGGGATTTGAGGGGTTGTTTGTGGTTGGATTTTGATGCTTTTGATATGAATAGACTCAGGGAGTGATAAGGAGTCTATTGATGTGATTTTTATCAGAATCCGAGACGTGGGTCCGGGGGGTCGGGTTTGGCCAATTTCGGGATTTGTTGTAATTTGATTTCTTTCGAGTGGGTTTTGTTGCCTTAGCATATTTTGATGGTTTTGCACTGATTTTGGTTAGATTTGGAGCATCCGTAGGCCGATTCGAGAGGCAAGGGCATCGCAAGCTAGAGATTGGACCAGATAGAGGTGAGTAATGATTGTAAATGTTGTCCTGAGGGTACGAAACCCCGAATTATACATCGTTGTGTTATATTGTGCTGACACACACGTTAGATGACAAGCGTGGGGTCGTGCGCTGTTGGGGATTGTGACTTAGTCCATCCCGAATAACTATTTTACCGCGTATTTGACTAAAAACTATTTGCTCTCATCATGTTTTGGGCTAAATGTCATATTTGGGCCTCGTGCTAACTAATTGAACCCTTAGGAGACTTTTCCTGATATTTCCTCACTATTTTGACAGTATACTTGTACTCAGTCATGCTATATTCTACTGTTTTCCTAACTTAGCCATGTTTACTCTGTTTTAACACTTAAAATGATATTTTAAATGATGTTTTGGGTTTAGCATCATGTTTTACTATTGCCAGAGTAGCTTATGAGATTCTGACTGAGTAAGGCCGAGGGCCTGTGTTATGAGGATACACGGATTCATGATTATGAGGCCGAGGGCCTGAGATTGTACGCCACGAGGTGGCTTGTTGATATGAGGCCGAGAGACTATTGATTATTCCACGAGATGGCTTGATATTGCGCTTGGGCCGTAAGGGGCCCCTCCCAGAGTCTGTACACCCCCAGTGAGCGCGGGTACCTATTGTGATATGAGATATAGCCCAAGAGGCTGGTGTTGTTCCATGATATTACCCGAGGGGCGGATTCTGTTGATATTGTGCCTGAGGGGCGGATTTTTATGTGTTTACCTGTTCTAGTTGCTTCTCATTTAGTTGTTTAACTGTTAAAAGGGTCTTTTAAAGAAGCTTCTTCTAAACTAAGTGTTTTTACTAGTTTTCACTGTTTCATTGCTTTTACTGGTTTTATACTGCTTCATTATAGTATGTTGATGTGCTTTTACGTGATTTCTTATCGCTCAGCCTTCATTTATTATTATTACTCGCTAAGTTGGAGTACTCACTTTACTCCCTGCACCCCGTGTGCAAGTTCAGGCACTTCGGGTCCTGCTTGCGAGGGTTGAGAGCTTCCAGCAGACTTCGAAGATTCACTAGGTAGGTGCTGAGCGTTCGCAGCCCAGTGCTTCTCCCTCTATCTTATTTTCTCTTGTCTTAGCTATGTAATAGTTGTGTAGACTCTTTCAGACTTGTAGTTTTTATGATAGATGCTCATGACTGGTGACACCCCGATGTCGGGCTATGTCTATTCTGCAACTGTGTTATCCACCTTTATTTTGGGATCATTATGTTAAAGACTTATTTTGTATTATTTAATTGCTTAAAAATAAACTGGGAGTGTGTCGGCTGACCTTGTCTTCACGAGAGGCGCCATCACGACCGGGTCCGGGTCTAGGGTCGTGACACAATATGAGGTCTAAATTCAAATTTTACAAAAATCCCTAATTTTACCCAAACCCCTAATTTCTACCATAAAAATCCAAGATGTTAGGTTGAAATTTTATGAAATATAATGGGTAATTGAAAGAAAGTAGGTTAGAATCACTTACCAAATAATTAGGGAAGAAGAGTTCTTGGAAAAATCGCCTCTAATGTTTCTAGGTTTGAAAATTGGAGAGATTGGACTAAAATCCCATTTTTCCATCTTAAGTCCAGGCGTAGATATCACAATTGCGACCCAAGTTTCGCAATTACGAATGCCGCAAATGCGAAAAATCCTTTGCAAATACGAAGTCTTCACACTTCTGCTGCTATCGCAATTGCGATGGTTTGTTCTCAAATGCGAACTTGGACTTCTAGCAATTGCGAGCATATTGATCGCAATTGCGAACCCTGATGACCCATCCCCACTTTTCTTCGCATTTGTGATCACGACCGAAATTGTTTTTTTGCAATTGTAAACACTGACCTCGCAATTGTGGGGTCAAAGATCTGCACCAGAACTGAAGAATACCAACATTTCTTTTAAGTCTAAACTCACTCCATAGCCTATTGAAACTCACTCGAGCCATCGAGACTCCAAACCAAACATCCACACAAGTCTAAAAATACCATACGAACTTGCTCGCGCGATCAAATCGCCAAAATAACATATAGAACAATGAATCATACACCAAATCAAATAAAATTCTCAATAAAACTTAAGAACTTCAATTTTAACAACCAAATGTCTAACTTACGTCAAACCAACTCCGCTTTTCACCAAATTTGACAACCAAGTCATAAGTATAGAAATGGACCTATACCGAGTTTTGGAACCAAAATACGGACCCGATATCAACAAACTCAAACATTGGTCAAACCTTTAAATTCATTAAGCCTTTAAACATCAATTTTTTAACAAAAAGCGATAACTCAAGTTAGGGACTTCCAAATTTAATTCCGGACATATGCCCAAGTCCCAAATCACGATACAGACCTACCAGGACCGTTAAAATACGGATCTAGATCCTTTTCCTCAAACATTAACCAAAGTCAACCCAAATGGATCTTTAAGGCAAAATTCATATTTTATCAATTTTAAAATATAGGTTTAACATAAAATCCTTCTGAAAAAATACCCGAACTATGCATCTAAGTTGAGGAAGGCTAGAATGAGATATTTGAGGTTTTGAAACACGGAATTTAAGTTTATAACTCTTGATGACCTATCGGGTCATCACAAATCCATGTGTTTGTTGTATTTAATAGGCATTGAGGCAGTAAATGGTTGGGCTTCCATCATATATATCGGTGGAACACATTTCTCATTAGGTGAGGTGACATGTGTTGATGATATATATTGAGTTATCGGGTGGTTTCAGATTGGAGTATTATGGTGGTGAAGAGGTGCGGTAACATATTCTGGATTTTGATTTGTAATTGGTTGAATGTTATGAGGCTGAGAGTGGTCAGGAATGGGTAAGCTTAAGGCTTAATACATAGTTTACCACCCAACCTTTGGCCCAAATCCCCCTTACACACTTTCTGTGGACGATAATAACCTTACACAAGAAACCTTTCTAAAGTGTATCTAGTACCCACCTCCTTTGACCAGATCCTATTAATAAGACATCTGTTGTATGTCACGCGTTTGACTTTACATAATTTTAACCCATTACCTTATAATAACTAACCCTACCCTACCCGACCCTAACTGACCCTACCCGACCCACAAGGTAAAAGCGTTAAAACCAAACTTACCTAAGTCAGTACTCAAAATCCGATACATCTAGAAGGAGCTACTGTAAAGGCGATTCCGGCGACCATCTCAAGCTACGCTTTCATCGTGGATTTCTGGTGGATTTATGCGGTTAATAGGTTAGTAATTTTCTTCTCCTTACATTACCCGTTTATTTTAGTAGTGGGTGGGTTGAATCTAGGGTTTTTTTAAAATTTCTTCTATTTTGCTTAGGGTTATCGGATTTTTTAAAAGGGGAATCTTTTGTCATTATCGATATCACTGTGAAGTTGTCGTCTTATTGCCTTTACAGATAGTTTTTTATAAAAGAGATTTGTCTTGTGTTTGCAAACCGTGTGTAAAGTTAGGGTTTAACTGATTATTGTAATACCATTGCTTTGAACAATGTGATATGCTCTTGTCTTTGTCTCGACTTTTATATTTCATCTGTAGTTCTTTATTTTCAATTATTGCATGTGGAAAGTTCATTTATTTGTCCCTTATTTGTTTGCAAATAATATTTTTTAAAATCATTACCCTCAGGTGGTACCATGATGGGGTATTACTTCCTGGTAACTTTGTTCGTTATGTGGGTGGTAGTCAAACATTGACTTTAGATGTAGATGTGGATTTACTGTATCTTATTGAACTAATGAACTACACTAGGATATATGACTTTCAAAATGTGGCTGAGTTGTATATTTGTCCAATGGATAGGACAGATAAATTGGTAAATATTCTAACAGGAAAGGATGTTTTAGACATTTGTAATGAATTGGAAGATGGGGATACCTTAGATATTTATGTGACTCATGCTGCCCCTTTATGTGTTGTTGACATAAATGAGGCTAGTAAAGGGGTTGGTGGGTGTAATAGTGGAGCTTTTAAGAGCACAACTGTCTTAGAAGAAGAGGAAGATAGTGAATCTGAATCTGAATATGCACCTGCTCATGAACCTACCCCTTCCCCTTCTCCTTCTCCTGAACCTGCTCCTGCTCCTACCCCTGCACCTTCAAGAGAACAAAAGAGTGGAGTAGATAGTGAATCAGACTTTGATAATAGTGAAGGTGAGGATGACAATGAGAATGATTCAGATTTTGACAATAGTGATAGTTATGAGAGTGATGGAGTAGATTTACATGTTCCTGATGATAAGGATTATGGATCTGATGTTCATGAAGAATTTGTAGAGTGTAGGGATGAACTGAGGAAGTATAGGAGGAAAAGGAGTGAAATGCCAAAAGATAGAGGTGATATTAACCTAGGTGATGCAGGAGTTGATATTGGTTTTGATGAATTAAGAATTGGTAGCAAGCAAGATAGGTACACAGGATTAGTAGGGATAGATGAGACTTACTTTGGGTCTTCAGATGCTGAAAATTTTCCTTCAGATGCTGAAGATGAATTTGATGAAGAACATAAGGAGAAAATGGCTGCCAAGAGGAGGAATAAAGCCCTGATATTTGATCCAACTGTCAAGAAAATAACCTGGGAGTTGGGGCTGATTTTTGAGAGTGTAACAATTTAGGTTTGTTGTTAGTAAGTATACAATTCAGAAAGGAGTTCAAATTGAAAAGTATATTAATGAACCTGGCAGGGTGAGGGTAAGATGCATGCATCCAAAATGTCCATGGATCTTGGCTGCAAGAAAAGATGGCAGATCCAACAATTTTAAGGTAAAAAGGTATTGTCCTGTCCACAAGTGTTACAAAACAAATAAAAACAAGCTTTGCAACTCCAGATGCCTAGCAAAACATTACAGGGATAAGATTGTGTGTCAACCAAATATGAAAGATTGGGAGCTAAAGAAACTCATTAAGGATGAACTAGACATGTATGTTGGTAGGTCTACTGTACATAGAGCTAGAGCAAAAATTCTAAAGGAGATAATAGGTGATGTGCATGGTGAGTTCAAGAGACTCTATGATTATAGAGATATTCTGTTACAAACAAATCCAGGTACAACTTGTGTTGTGAAGGTAGAAGATCAAGGTGAAGGCAAGCTTGTCTTCAATTCATTTTATGTTTTCTTCTATGCTATGAAGAAGGGATGGCCTGAAAGTTGCAGAAGGATAATTGGCATTGCTGGTTGTTTTCTGAAAGGCATTTGTAAAGGTCAACTTCTTGTAGCAGTATCAAAGGATGGAAATAATCAGATGTTTCCTATAGCTTGGGCCATTGTAGAGGTTGAGAACAGTTTCACTTGGACATAGTTTTTGAAGTGTGTGACTCATGACTTAGAGCTTCAACATGGAAGAGATCTTACTATCATGTCTGATATGCAAAAGGTGAATATATTCTTCTGTTTCTGTTTTCTGTCAATATTTATTTTTTCTAATTTCTGTTTCTGTTGGCAACTAATTCAATTCTTTTAATGTTTAAGGGATTGCTTAAAGTTGTATCAGAAGTGTTGCCTGAAAGTGAATATAGGTGGTGTGCCAGACATATATTAGCAAACTGGTCCAAAGATTGGAGAGGATTAGAGAGGAGAAATAACTTCTGGAGGTGTGCTAGAGCATCATGTGTGGCAGAACTGAATTTTCACTTGGACAGTTTGAATATGCTTGGGAATGGGATATGTGAGAGCCTCTTGAGGTATAACAAGGAAACCTGGTGTAGAGCATACTTCAACTGTGACAGAAAATGTGATATAATTGACAACAATATGTGCGATACATTTAATGCTTGGATACTTGCTGCTCGCCACAAGACAATTATCACAATGTTGGAGGAAATTAGAGTGAAGATGATGGAGAGAATAGGAAAGTTGAGGGAGTTTGCAGATACATGGATATGTGATATATCCCCAATTGCTATGAAGGTGTATCAAGATAACATGGCACAATCTATGAGATGTACAAACAAGTGGAATGGTGAATATGGCACAATCTATCAAGTGGAACTGTTGTAATTTCCCTTTGGAACTGCAATTTATTTTGGAACTACTGTTAGGTTAATTTGGAACTGCTATTTAGGTTTGTCGTTAGTGTTGTTATTTTGTTAAGGCAGCCTGCTGTTATTTTGGTATGCTGTAAAACTGGGCAGCGTATATTTTTGTTAAGGCAAGCTGCTGCTATTAGGTGATTGTAATAAACACCTTTATTCTATGATGAAATATATTTTTAGTGTTGTTTGATAATTTCTGGGCAGAATACTCCTCCTTAATACAAAATGATGATATGTAGATAATGTAAATACGCATAATGCTTTGTGTAGACTTGTGAAACCATATGTTGGGCTTAATTACTTGCAAGTTTTGCTAGTGACCATTTTATAGGGGAAAATTGATCGGAAATTTCCATTGGAATCCACGATGATTTAAACTCCCCATAAACCCTTACATTCGAGGACGAATGTTCCTAAGGGGGGGAGGGTGTTACAACCCATATCCACATGTGTTAGTTCATGCCATATATTAGTTAACATAAATCCAAGAAGGAATTATCTTTGAGATGATAAGAAGTCAATCCTATTGGTCTTAAGTGATACAAGAGTGTATAAGGGTGATTAACCAATATTAGAAGTTAAACGAATCAAGGATGTTGTAACTCGTATTTTCAGGTAATCTAGCGGTGCTTAATACACTCAAGAGGTCATTTATTAAGGTATTTTAATCATATAATATCCGTATCATAAGTCTTGAAGTCAAACGAGTTATGAAACAAAAGTCGACAAAAGTTGTCGCAACTTAGGTTCATAATTTTACTTAAACATTAGGTCAAATGTTTCTAATCTTTTCTCATAATTTACAAGGAATTACGGGGTGATCTACCCACAAAATTAAAGATCTATGAGTCTAGTTTCCAACGCATTAAACCGTTCATCGATACGATCTCGGAGTAGAGAGATATTCGCATTTTCGCGAGACTGCGCCAAGCACCTCTCTATGGGGCCCACTAAGTCGGTTTAAGATATTTGGACCTATATAGGATGACTACAACCCGTTTTAAGTCATTTCTTTTCACTATTTTCAGACCTTAGAACCCTAGGAACATCCTCTCAAGGTTCTCTCAAGATTCAAGACCCAAAAAAGGGCAAACAACACAAATCAAGTGTCGGGAATTCCGTGGCGCTAGTAAGTCTCTTGTTCTTCTTGTTGTTGCTCATTTTTGTGTCGTTCCAGCTCGTGTGGGAGGTTGTTTTAAAGGGTTTATGTTCTGTAAATACTCCCTCATGTTCTTAATATCAATCCTAGGTGATTTCAAGCCTTCTAAAGTGATTCTAGTGCCGAAAAACACTAATTGATCGCTAGTTTCGTTTTTTTTGTTGTGTGGCAGCATTGGAGGGATATTTCATGGAAATTTAAGGTCAAATTGGAGTTGTTCTTTCTGTATAAAGGTAAGGAACCTCTTACTCTATATGTATTTAAGATTATCCAAGTTGCGGCTAAGCCATTGAAGCTAGAACTTGTGAGATATATATCGAAAGGCTTGGTAGTAATGTTATTGTTTTGTGGACTGTTTTGCGTTGTTGTTGGGCTGCGTATTTTACTACTATCTTGTGGAGTTTTGGAGGAGGAAGGGTGTGTAGAAACACCATATATATGTAGGTTTATGGGCTGATAGTTATTCGTAACATTTCCAGGTTGTTTGACACGACTACGGTGGTCGTCGTATGTATGGAGTGATTAGGCTGTGTGTGGACTATTTTGGGAGGCTCAATATGTTTATTATTGATGATGTTTGGGCTGTTTGGTGATTGTTTTGAATGGTGTGAGGTCATATATATAGGGGAGGTGCTGTCCGTTTCATCGTAAAATAGGTTGTGGTCGATACATAATAGTTATGACGCTTAAATGATAACGATAGTATCGTTTCTCTTATTGTAGACTAAGGAGTTTTGACAATTGCATAGCTTGAGATTGGGGAAGTATATACAAGGTATGTGAGGCTATCCCTTTCCTTCTTTTGCACGACTCCGATTGTACATAATGTAATGAACGAGCTTCCAAAGATACTCTACTCTTAGAAGCTAGCAGTACTTACATTGTTTTCCCTCTTATGGAACGATTGATGTTAATGTTGCTTCTCTTATTCTTATGTTATCAATGTTGTTGGTACTTCCTGATTCTTATAAGGTTCATAGTGAAGAGTTAGTCCTAATAACGTGTACAGAGGATACCGACCTTACGTCACTCCGAAAGGTTTAAAATGTGATTCCATGAGTCGAGCATGCACTATATATATGTATCTATTTTACTCTACTGAGCCACGCTATAGTTGGCCGGGTACGGCACCTATTGTGCAACCACTGATCAGTTGGGTTTTACCGAGCTCCACGTGGCCGGGTACGATTCTACCGAGCCTATTATGGCCGGGTACGATATGATGATGATGATGCCCACAGAGGCGAATGCTTTAAAGGTTTATGTATTTATACATATGTATCATGCATTTCATGTAAGTAGCCCTCAGAGGTACTAAGATGTTACAGGTGGTATATTCTTTATCCTTGCTTACATTACTGATCGTATTTATGGTTCCTTGCCTTACATACTCAGTACTTTATTCGTACTGACGTCCTTTTATTTGTGGACGCTGCATGTCGTGCTGCAGGTCCTGATAGACAGACAGGTGCAGCTCCCCCACCACAGTAGACTGTCCAGTTCAGCGGTGATTGGCGAGATCCCTTCTCCGGACTTGCCTTGGTCTTGGTATGCAATTTTTGTTATAGACATTATGGGTATGTCGGGGCCCTGTTCCGGCTATGTTGCAACACTTATGTTCTTTTAGAGGCTCATAGATAGGTGTCGGCTCATGTATAGTTTGGTATGCCTTGTCGGCTAGTTTTTGTTGTATAGTCTTTCATAGTAGCGTGGTAGCTCATTACCTTATATGTAGTTTCTTGATTGTCTGGTCATCCCCTGCTATGTATATTCATGCCGTCATATTTTATTGCTGGTTGACCATGATCTAGGTCTACCATTTATATTGATCTCGTCAGCCCTAAAAGATAATAATGAAGGTTAGATGAAATGTGCGTTGGTGCTCGGCAAGTGTGGTCGGGTGCTAGTCATGGCCCTTCAGTTTGGGTCGTGACAAACTTGGTATCAGAGCAAGTCTGTCCTAGGGGTTGTCTATGAGCCGTGTCTAGTAGAGTCTTGATTATGGATGTGTAGCGCGCCACATTTATAATCAGGAGGCTACATGACATCTAGGGTTGTTACCTTCTTCCTGAATCTAGATCGTGCGTAGAGTTGAGTCATAAGTGTTCGTCTCTAATATTCACCTTTTTTTCCAGTGATGCCTTCGACTAGGAAGCAAACGATTAGTAGACGGCTTGATACAGCAGCGGGAGAGGGTACCAGTCAGGTGCCCCAAGTCAGAGCAGGACAAAGTGAGGCTCAAAGTGAGATGCCCTCTCATACCTCATCTACTCCATCTCCTCCAGAGGATATTAGAAGGCACCCAGCGCCTCCAGTTCCTCCGTCTGACACTCCAGACCAGGATATGCGGAGTGCTTTGCAGTTATTGACTAGCTTGGTAGCTGCTCAGGCTCAGAGGCAGAATACAGGTGCTGCTGAGAAACCAGTTAGTACAAGAGTTCGTGATTTTATTAATTTAGACCCTCCAGTGTTTACCGGATCAGACCCCAAGGAGGACCCACAGACTTTTATTGACCAGGTTCATCGTACACTTCGGGTTATGCATGTTAGTGATACAGAGGCAGTAGAGTTGGCTTCTTATCGGTTACGGGATTTAGCGGTTCTCTGGTATGATAGTTGGGAGAGATCCAGGGGTCCGAACCCTCCTCCAGCTGTGTGGAAGGAATTTTCTGAGGCCTTTCTTCGTCACTACTTGCCAGTTGAGATACGACGAGCTAGAGCTGATAAGTTCTTGAACCTTAGACAAGGTAATATGAGTGTGCGAGAGTACAGTATGCAGTTTGATTCTTTGGCAAGGTATGCTCCCCATATGGTGGCCGAGATGAGTGATAGGGTGCATATGTTCGTGAATGGGTTGGGACCACATCTGATAAATGAGTGTACGATAGCCTCCTTGGTGGAGGGCATGGATATTTCCCGTATTCAAGCTTATGCCCAGACCCTAGAGGATCGTAAGCGCCAGCAGAGGGCAGTTAGGGAGCAGGATAGGGGCCAGCATAAGAGGGCGAGATTTGCAGGGTATTCTGATGACTTCAGAGGCCGCATCAGGCCACAGTTTTCGAGGAGTTCGGCGCCACCTGTAGCTAGTGCTCCTCCACAGTTTCAGAGGCCTCGATATGATCGATCCTATTCTGGTCCAGGTCAGAGTTCACGGGCATCTGGCTCGCAACATCACAGGGATACTAGTCAGATGAGACCCCCAACACCACATTGTGATCAGTGCGGCA
The DNA here is from genome assembly GCF_000393655.2 of Nicotiana sylvestris. Classification (NCBI taxonomy): domain Eukaryota; kingdom Viridiplantae; phylum Streptophyta; class Magnoliopsida; order Solanales; family Solanaceae; genus Nicotiana; species Nicotiana sylvestris. Next base: position 117,069,930 of record NC_091061.1, read on the forward strand.
AGGCCCACTTTGGACTGTGTCGTCGAGGTTCTGATGCATGCTATTCGTGCGGGCAGCCTGGCCATATGATGCGGGATTGTCCTAATAGAGGAGGTGATGGTATGGCTCAGCCGACTGGATCTGTGTCTGGTTCTTCCTCATCAGTTCGACCTCCAGCACGGGGTTTTCAGCAGTCGACAGGTCGTGGTAGGGGTAGAGGTGCAGTGCCGAGTTCGAGTGGTGCTCAAAATCGAACCTATGCTCTAGTAGGTCGACAGGATCTCGAGTCGTCTCCAGATGTTGTTACAGGTATTATATCTGTGTTTTCTTATGATGTATATGCGTTGATTGATCCGGGATCTACATTATCATATGTTACACCCTTTGTGGCTAATAAGTTTGGCATTGAACCTGAATTGATAAGTAAACCCCTCGCGGTATCTACTCCGATAGGAGATTCTGTGATTGCTAGAAGGGTATATAGAGGTTGCACTGTGATGATTTGTAGTCGTCAAACCTCGACAAATTTATTTGAGTTAGAAATGGTTGATTTTGATGTGATAATGGGAATGGACTGGTTGGCCTCATGCTATGCAAATGTTGACTATCGTACGAAGATGGTTAGGTTCCAATTTCCGGGTGAACCCGTCATTGAATGGAAAGGGAACATTGCTACACCGAAAGGTAGGTTTATTTCCTATCTTAAGGCAAGGAAAATGATCTCAAAAGGTTACATTTATCATCTCGTTCGCGTTAGGGATGTGGAGGCGAAACCGCCTACTTTACAATCAATCCCTGTGGTCAACGAATTCCCAGATGTTTTCCCAGATGAACTCCCAGGCCTTCCTCCTGAAAGGGAGATTGAGTTTAGCATTGATGTGTTACCTGACACTCAACCGATCTCTATTCCTCCATACAGAATGGCCCCGGCAGAGTTGCGAGAGTTGAAGGTGCAGTTGAAGGACTTGCTGGATAAGGGCTTTATTAGGCCTAGCACTTCACCTTGGGGTGCACCAGTCCTATTCGTGCGGAAGAAAGACGGGTCGTTACGGATGTGTATCGACTATCGACAGTTGAATAAGTCTACTATAAAGAACAAGTATCCACTTCCAAGAATTGATGACCTTTTTGACCAACTCCAGGGTGCCAAGTATTTCTCTAAGATTGATTTACGTTCAGGGTATCATCAGGTGAGGGTTAGGGAGAAGGATATTCCAAAGACGGCCTTCCGGACAAGATATGGGCACTTTGAGTTCTTGGTGATGTCGTTCGGGCTAACAAATGCCCCAGCAGCTTTTATGGATCTCATGAATACTATATTCAGGCCCTATCTTGATGTGTTCGTGATTGTATTCATTGATGACATTCTAGTGTATTCTCGTTCGGAGGTGGAACATGCGGGCCACTTGCGGATAGTATTACAGACGCTTCAGGATCGTAAGTTATATGCTAAGCTCTCCAAATGTGAATTCTGGCTGAACTCAGTAGCATTCCTTGGCCATGTGATATCTGATGAGGGTATTAGTGTCGACACTCAGAAGATCGATGCAGTAAAGAATTGGCCGAGACCTACAACACCATCAGAAGTCCGCAGCTTCCTAGGACTAGCAGGATATTATAGGCGGTTTGTAGAAGGATTTTCCTCTATATCATCACCATTGACTAAGTTAACACAAAAAGCTACCAAATTCCAGTGGTCTGACACTTGTGAACGTAGTTTTCAGGAGCTGAAGAATCGATTGACATCTGCACCAGTGCTCACTCTTCCTGAAGGAACAGAAGATTATGTGGTATATTGTGATGCCTCAGGTATAGGTTTGGGGTGCGTATTGATGCAGCGTGGGAATGTGATTGCTTATGCATCAAGACAATTGAAGAAGCATGAAAAGAATTATCCAACCCATGATTTGGAATTGGCTGCAGTAATATATGCTTTGAAGATATGGCGGCACTACTTATACGGCGTCCATGTTGACATCTACACAGATCACAAGAGTTTACAATACATCTTCAAGCAGAAAGAGTTGAATTTGAGGCAGCGTAGGTGGCTTGAATTATTGAAAGACTACGACGTCGAGATATTGTATCATCCCGGTAAAGCCAATGTTGTGGCAGACGCTCTCAGCCGTAAATCAATGGGAAGCTTAGTACATATTGAGGCAGGTAGATGGGGGTTGATTAAAGAGCTTCATCAGCTAGCCAATATGAGAATCAGATTGTTAGACTCTGATGACGGAGGTGTTACTGTACAGAATACATCAGAATCATCTTTGGTAGCCGAGGTAAAAGCACGACAATATGAAGATCCTATCTTAGTACGATTAAGAGAAAGCATTCAACAGTGTAAAAGTATGGCTTTTAGGATCGGAAAAGATGGGGCACTGAGATACCAGAGCCGATTGTGTGTGCCTAATGTGGCAGGGTTGCGAGAGAAGATTATGAATGAGATTCATCAATCCCGATATTCCATCCATCCCGGCTCGACAAAGATGTATCATGATGTCAAGGAGCAGTATTGGTGGGATAATATGAAGAAGTCTATTGCAGAATTTGTAGCCCAGTGTCCCAATTGTCAACAAGTAAAGATAGAACATCAGAAACCCGGTGGATTGCTTCAAAATATAGAGATTCCGACCTGGAAGTGGGAGGTGATTAATATGGACTTCATTATTGGATTACCTCGCTCTTATCATAAGTTTGACTCCATCTGGGTGATAATTGATCGACTTACAAAATGTGCCCATTTTCTGCCAGTGAAGACAACTTACACGGCTGAAGATTATGCAAAGTTGTATATCAAGGAGATTGTTAGGCTTCATGGTGTGCCCATATCTATTATATCAGATCGAGGAGCTCAATTTACGGCTAACTTTTGGAGGTCTTTCCAGAAGGGTTTAGGCACACAGGTAAATCTCAGCACTGCATTTCATCCGCAGACTGACGGACAGGCTGAACGTACCATTCAGACACTGGAAGATATGCTACGAGCATGTGTTCTAGATTTTAAGGGGAATTGGGATGATCATCTTCCACTCATAGAATTCGCCTATAACAATAGCTACCATTCCAGTATTAAAATGGCCCCATATGAGGCACTATACGGGAGGAGATGTAGATCACCAGTTGGATGGTTCGAAGTCGGTGAAACAGAATTATATGGGCCAGATTTGATTCACCAAGCTATTGAGAAGGTGAAAGTGATACAGGAGCGATTGAGGACGGCACAAAGCAGGCAAAAATCTTATTCTGATGTCCGACGTCGTGATCTAGAGTTTGAGGTTGGTGATTGGGTTTTCCTGAGGATCTCACCAATGAAGGGTATTATGCGTTTTGGGAAGAAAGGTAAGCTGAGTCCAAGGTATATCGGGCCGTATAAAATTCTTCGACGGATTGGACAGGTTGCTTATGAGTTAGAATTGCCATCCGAATTGGAATTTGTCCACCCGGTATTCCATGTATCTATGTTGAGAAAATGTATTGGAGACCCTTCTCGAGTCATCCCTATCAAAGATGTACAAGTTACAGAGGACCTATCATATGAAGAAGTGCCAGTGGCGATATTAGATCGGCAAGTCCGCAAGCTGAGAACAAAAGATGTAGCTTCCGTCAAAGTATTGTGGAGGAACAAAAATATGGAAGAAATGACATGGGAAGCAGAAAAGGAGATGAAGTCAAAATACCCTTACTTATTCCAGAATGAAGATAACAAGGATGCTGGTGGAAGACAGGATACATTGGAAGAAGAAACGGCTCTATGAGGTAAGCAATAATTTGAGAATACTCCTCCTTAATACAAAATGGTGATATGTAGATAATGTAAATACGCATAATGCTTTGTGTAGACTTGTGAAACCATATGTTGGGCTTAATTACTTGCAAGTTTTGCTAGTGACCATTTTATAGGGGAAAATTGATCGGAAATTTCCATTGGAATCCACGATGATTTAAACTCCCCATAAACCCTTACATTCGAGGACGAATGTTCCTAAGGGGGGGAGGGTGTTACAACCCATATCCACATGTGTTAGTTCATGCCATATATTAGTTAACATAAATCCAAGAAGGAATTATCTTTGAGATGATAAGAAGTCAATCCTATTGGTCTTAAGTGATACAAGAGTGTATAAGGGTGATTAACCAATATTAGAAGTTAAACGAATCAAGGATGTTGTAACTCGTATTTTCAGGTAATCTAGCGGTGCTTAATACACTCAAGAGGTCATTTATTAAGGTATTTTAATCATATAATATCCGTATCATAAGTCTTGAAGTCAAACGAGTTATGAAACAAAAGTCGACAAAAGTTGTCGCAACTTAGGTTCATAATTTTACTTAAACATTAGGTCAAATGTTTCTAATCTTTTCTCATAATTTACAAGGAATTACGGGGTTATCTACCCACCAAATTAAATATCTATGAGTCTAGTTTCCAACGCATTAAACCGTTCATCGATACGATCTCGGAGTAGAGAGATATTCGCATTTTCGCGAGACTGCGCCAAGCACCTCTCTATGGGGCCCACTAAGTCGGTTTAAGATATTTGGACCTATATAGGATGACTACAACCCGTTTTAAGTCATTTGTTTTCACTATTTTCAGACCTTAGAACCCTAGGATCATCCTCTCAAGGTTCTCTCAAGATTCAAGACCCAAAAAGGGCAAACAACACAAATCAAGTGTCGGGAATTCCGTGGCGCTAGTAAGTCTCTTGTTCTTCTTGTTGTTGCTCATTTTTGTGTTGTTCCAGCTCGTGTGGGAGGTTTTTTTAAAGGGTTTATGTTCTGTAAATACTCCCTCATGTTCTTAATATCAATCCTAGGTGATTTCAAGCCTTCTAAAGTGATTCTAGTGCCGAAAAACACTAATTGATCGCTAGTTTCGTTTTTTTTGTTGTGTGGCAGCATTGGAGGGATATTTCATGGAAATTTAAGGTCAAATTGGAGTTGTTCTTTCTGTATAAAGGTAAGGAACCTCTTACTCTATATGTATTTAAGATTATCCAAGTTGCGGCTAAGCCATTGAAGCTAGAACTTGTGAGATATATATCGAAAGGCTTGGTAGTAATGTTATTGTTTTGTGGACTGTTTTGCGTTGTTGTTGGGCTGCGTATTTTACTACTATCTTGTGGAGTTTTGGAGGAGGAAGGGTGTGTAGAAACACCATATATATGTAGGTTTATGGGCTGATAGTTATTCGTAACATTTCCAGGTTGTTTGACACGACTACGGTGGTCGTCGTATGTATGGAGTGATTAGGCTGTGTGTGGACTATTTTGGGAGGCTCAATATGTTTATTATTGATGATGTTTGGGCTGTTTGGTGATTGTTTTGAATGGTGTGAGGTCATATATATAGGGGAGGTGCTGTCCGTTTCATCGTAAAATAGGTTGTGGTCGATACATAATAGTTATGACGCTTAAATGATAACGATAGTATCGTTTCTCTTATTGTAGACTAAGGAGTTTTGACAATTGCATAGCTTGAGATTGGGGAAGTATATACAAGGTATGTGAGGCTATCCCTTTCCTTCTTTTGCACGACTCCGAATTGTACATAATGTAATGAACGAGCTTCCAAAGATACTCTACTCTTAGAAGCTAGCAGTACTTACATTGTTTTCCCTCTTATGGAACGATTGATGTTAATGTTGCTTCTCTTAGTCTTATGTTATCAATGTTGTTGGTACTTCCTGATTCTTATAAGGTTCATAGTGAAGAGTTAGTCCTAATAACGTGTACAGAGGATACCGACCTTACGTCACTCCGAAAGGTTTAGAATGTGATTCCATGAGTCGAGCATGCATTATATATATGTATCTATTTTACTCTACCGAGCCACGCTATAGTTGGCCGGGTACGGCACCTATTGTGCAACCACTGATCAGTTGGGTTTTACCGAGCTCCACGTGGCCGGGTACGATTCTACCGAGCCTATTATGGCCGGGTACGATATGATGATGATGATGCCCACAGAGGCGAATGCTTTAAAGGTTTATGTATTTATACATATGTATCATGCATTTCATGTAAGTAGCCCTCAGAGGTACTAAGATGTTACAGGTGGTATATTCTTTATCCTTGCTTACATTACTGATCGTATTTATGGTTCCTTGCCTTACATACTCAGTACTTTATTCGTACTGACGTCCTTTTATTTGTGGACGCTGCATGTCGTGCTGCAGGTCCTGATAGACAGACAGGTGCAGCTCCCCCACCACAGTAGACTGTCCAGTTCAGCGGTGATTGGCGAGATCCCTTCTCCGGACTTGCCTTGGTCTTGGTATGCAATTTTTGTTATAGACATTATGGGTATGTCGGGGCCCTGTTCCGGCTATGTTGCAACACTTATGTTCTTTTAGAGGCTCATAGATAGGTGTCGGCTCATGTATAGTTTGGTATGCCTTGTCGGCTAGTTTTTGTTGTATAGTCTTTCATAGTAGCGTGGTAGCTCATTACCTTATATGTAGTTTCTTGATTGTCTGGTCATCCCCTGCTATGTATATTCATGCCGTCATATTTTATTGCTGGTTGACCATGATCTAGGTCTACCATTTATATTGATCTCGTCAGCCCTAAAAGATAATAATGAAGGTTAGATGAAATGTGTGTTGGTGCTCGGCAAGTGTGGTCGGGTGCTAGTCATGGCCCTTCAGTTTGGGTCGTGACATAATAATTGCCAAAAGATTTCATTCATTTCTAACAAAGGGATACAAAATCTACCAAAAAACTTCATTCATTTTCTTACACTATATAACAATCTTTAGAACTACCTAACACAATCAACTTCAACACAATTGCAATTAAAATCAGCACACACAATCTCCTCCAATTTCTTTTTTTTTCTATTTTCCTTCAACAATGCATCAAATGCCCTCTTCTTCTTCAGCAGCCCCAAAATCACCATTTTCAAGTGCTCTGGAGTTGGGGGGTCAAACCACATAAAGAAATTACATGCCGATCGTCTGTCCCTCTGAAAAATTGAAGAGACAAAATTATTACGGAATATAAAATCGATTAAAAAAGTACAATTGATATTTACCTCATAAAATGGACATCCGTAAAATCGACGACACGGATTATCAACACTCCATGACTGTATCACCACAACTTCTTCACCACAATAGCAAAATTTTCTCAGATTATGCATTTTCCCATATCTTAAAATTGAGCCCTATAAATTTAACCCTTATGTCAAAAAAAAATAAGGAAGAAATAGAAGAAGACTGTAATATTGGCTTCGAGCTTCAAGAAGAGGAATAAATTATGGCTTCAAGAAGATAAAATTTTGTTCAATTTAAAGCTTTCAAGGAGGAAGAAGAAGATGAAAATCGGGTTAGTATATAGATAGAAATGGGTTAAGGCCCTTTTAATCTTTTAAAAAGGATCATTGGAATGTGTTTTTGACCGTTTATTAAAGACAAAAATTGTCTTGAAATAGTGTCCACGCGCTTGGTCCAGTTTGTATTACACACGCTTAGACCTGGTCAAAGAAGGTGTGTACTAGGCACACTTTAGAAAGGTTACGTGTGTAAGATTATTATGGTCCATAGAAAGTGTGTAAGCGGAATTTTGGCCATAGTTCGTGTGCCAACTTATGTAATTTCCCTAAGCTTAAAGATGACAATTGAGGGGGAATATGTACAAGTCTTTCTTGGTTCGGGAAGAGGGATAGTGTCCAAAGTACGAGACAAGTTGGTTAGGCTTCTGGCACGTTACACTTCTCCCTGTAAGTCAGCAATTTGTTGCTCCGAACGAGCTATATACTCGTCATGTCCAGTATTGTTTCTCATTTCTAATTTCTCTGGGCGATTAATGGTAGAAGTGCCATTTCCTATGCCTAATTGGTTGTTTTTAATTGAACCTATCATAGTAATGATGAGGCAAATTTGATGCTTTTGATCTTGTGAAATATGGGTTCTCGCAATTAGTCAGTCAACAAGAATTAACCTTTTTAGGGGATAATCGAAAGCAAAGAAAAAAATACAAAAGAAAAATTAAGAAAAGCTTTAGCAGATGGCAAATAAATTGAAAAGCATAATATATCACATAGCAATTAAGTCAGCAAGCAATGCAAGTAATTCAAATATTAATAACACGTCCTAGCATATATTGGACCTCTTTATGCGAGAGGTAGGCCGAACGAAGATTTGAATGGTAAATATACCATTATATGGCATCCCATTGCTCTTTAATTTATTAAAATAATTTTATTCCCAACAGAAAGTAAAATTTAATACTAAGGATAAATTAAGAGAAATACAACGGACATCACTTCTAAATCTTAAGTAAACTAATTAAGCTTCTTCAGTTTGCTTGTATCAGCTGCTTCTTGTTGATCATGTATTACGAACCTGCTCCAAGCTTGAAATCTACATACCTGTCTTAAAAGGATTAGTCATGCCCCAACCCCTTAGCGTTTAATTAATTTAGAGCAATGGTCCATATAAATGGCATGTTTATCCTTCAATTAATGCACATAGAATATGATAAATCATCACTTGGGGTTGTAAACCCTCTAGGATATTTGAACGAAGTTGACTAATGGACTTAATACACTTGGGGTATTAAGTCTCTTAGGTTTGTGTGATGCATGCTTCTAAAAAGGGTTTTGGTTTATCTCTATTCTAGGTTGACTAAGAGTGGGTATTTTAGATTGGTTTGCTCCTAAGTGGACAACTTAAGAGTGAAAAGCCCGCGACTGTCAACTGCACCACTGATCGACTTATCCATGAACTTTCCCCTAAAAGGTATTTTGAGTAGTGCACGGCTGCAAACCACGTAACCACTTAAGTGTGTGATTTGCGTGAATTTTTCAGGAGTGGAGGAAGTGAAACGCAACGACAGTTTATATAAAGCAATAATAATGGATAACAATTCAGATAAGAAAGTTTATCACATAAAGGCAATTCAAAAAAGAACTAAACAATCATACAAAGTCACTTTATTATTAACCTAAGTTTGTTATGGTTTAGAACCTAGTATCCCCAGCGGAGTCACCAAGCTGTTATACCCCATTTTAACACGAGTCAAACTAGCGTATAACTTATTCAAAAGACTGAAGGTTTAAATTAAGGAAATCGCCACCTAATTATTTAAAGGTGAATTAGGACACCTATATACTAAGGAATGCATTAAAGTTAACTCAATGTTTTGGTCAGCTTAACCTTATAAATTCTAGGTAAGGGTTCTAATTAATCCTATAAGGAAGGTTATGAAGGCACCCTATATGATCCATTAACTACGATTAACTGGCCAAACTTAGGTTAATTAGTTTGAAACTTATTAAAAGTAGTGTTTGAGGTGTTTTAACAAAATATAGTTTATAGTGAATAACGTTTATAATTAACAAAATATACTATCACGACCCGGAATTTCCACCGTCGGGACCGTGATGGAGCCTAACATTTCACTTGCTAGGTAAGCCAACATTAGAATATTTTATCCATTTTTAACAGTTTAATATTACTTAATGAGAAAGAACTGAAACAACTATTGTTGTTGATGGGACAGCTACAATAATCAAAAATCTGCACAAGAAGTACAGAGTAGTATGAAAACAACCGAGCCCATGTACTCTGTAAGTGCCGAGCCTAATCTCGATGAAGTAGTGACGAGGCTAAGGAAGGTCACCTACACTACAACCTGTATGCAGTATATAATAGAGACATAAAAGGAAATACGGAACAAGATAAGACAGTCAACTAAAGATAATAGCTACAGCCTCAAGAAATAAACCAGTGATGATTAGAATTACCAATCCTTAGAGTTTCAAGTAAAAATACCGAAAACCAACACAACTCAAGGAAATAGAAAAACAGAGGTTGTTGCGGCATGCAACCCGATCGCACCATACAATACAGAATCCTCTTTTATTTCACAGTAACAACATCAACAACAATAGTTTATATATATAGTGAAAATACCGAAAACCAACACAACTCAAGGAAATAGAAATATAGAGGTTGTTATGCAACCCGATCCCAGCATACACTACAGAATCCTCCTTTATTTCACAGTAACAACATCAAATATATATATATATATATATGTGTGTGTGTGTGTGTGTGTGTGTGTGTGTATGTGTGTCGCGGCACGCAACCCAATCCCATCATATAACAATATCAGTATCATAATTCACTCTTATTTCACCGTATCAATCCACCCTTATTTCACCTATTACGGCATGCAATTCGATCCCACTGTATAAGTACAAATTTACTCTTATTCCACCAAATCAATCCAATCATATTTTACTTGTTGCGGCATGCAACCTGATCCTACCATATCAATACAAAATACTCAATATGCATAGTCAAATAAATAATTCAAATCACAAGAACCTTTACGATCAGTGAATACCAAGCTGTTTCAAAAAGGAAACATTATACAATATGGGAGTTCACATAAGTAATACTACACAGCAAGGAAAATCCAGTAAATGATAATTAGAAGGTACAAGTAAGTCAATTAAAGCAAATAGCAGGGAATCATAAAACTATAAAAAGGTTTAACATCATTAACAAGAGAAAACATTGATTAACAGGTAGTAAATAAGAATGGAAGGCATTTAGAGCATATAGCGGTTAAGACAGGGAAGGAGATAATTCAAAAAAAGCGGAAAAATAAGGAAAACAAGTAATTCGGCAGCGTATAAGCACTCATCACCTCGCATATATGCCGCAACACATGAAATTCATATAGGATATAATCCGAAAGTCCTTAATTCCCTCAGGGCAAGGTTAAACTCAACACTTACCTCGCTCCAAAGATTAGCTCAAAGCTCAACCAATGTTTTGCCTTTCAAACCAACAAAATCTAGCAAATTACCAACCAAACAATTCAAAATAAGCCTTAGGAACCACCCACGATTGCAAAAAGATTCAATTTTGATCGTTGTTGAAAAATTCAACTCCCAGACTTGCTTGGTCCAAACCCAAAATTCGGGCAAAAACCCGATTACCCATTCACCCCCGAACCCGGTTATGCAATTTGTTTTAAATCCGACCTCAATTTGAGTTCTATATCCCAATTTTTACAAAAATCAATAATTCTACCCAAACCCCCAATTTCTACCATGAAAACACTAGATTTTAGGTTGAAAACTCATAAAATATAATGAAAAATTGAAAGAAAGTAAGTTAGAATCACTTACCAATGGATTGGGGAAGAAGGGCTTTTGGGAAAATCGTCTCTAGGGTTTTCTAGTTTTGAAATTTTGAAGAATGAACAAAAATCCCGTCTAACTCATATATGTTCAGTTGCAGATGTCGCAATTGCAAATTGCGAACCCCCGTAAATGCGAAAAATACCTTGGAATTGCAAAGTCTTCGCACCTCTGATTTCATCACATTTGCGATAAAATGTTCGCAAATGCGAACTCTGGTCTCCCCGCAAATGCAACCTCTTGATCGCAATTATGATCCTTGCTGTTTTGCAAATGCTAAGAAGTGGTTCTCAAATGCGAACCTAACAGGACTTTGGGTTGTTCACAATTGCAAACACTGACCTCGCATTTGCGAGATCAGAGACCAGCACAAGAACTAGATGCACCAGCTATGTTTTCTAAGTCCAAATTCCTTATAGCCAACTCGAAACGCACCGGAGCCCCTTGAACTCTAAACCAATCATGCACACCAGTCCAAAAACATCATACAAACTTGCTCGCGTGATCAAATCGCCAAAATAACACCTAGAACTACGAATTAAACACGAAATCAAATGAAATTTTCAAGAAAACTCATAAACTTCTATTTTAGCATCTGGACGTCCGAATCATGTCAAACCAACTCCATTTCTCACCAAATTTGACAAACAAGTCATAAATAGAGTAATGAACCTGTACCGGGTTCAGGAACCAAAATATGGACCCGATATCAATAAAATCAAACATTGGTCAAACTTTCAAATTTATTAAGCTTTTAAACCTCAACTTTTCAATAAAATACGATAACTCAAGCTTGGGACCTCCGAATTCGATTCTGGACATACGCCTAAGTCCCAAATCACTATACGAATCCACTAGGACCGTTAAAATATGGATCTAGGTCCATTTGCTCAAAATGTTGACTGAAGTTAACTCAAATGAATTTTAAGGCAAAAAAATCAAATTTTATCAGTTTTTAACATAAAAGCTTTCCGGAAAAACACCCGGACTGTGCATGCAAATCGAGGAAGGCTAAAATGAGATATTTGAGGCTTCAAAACATAGAATTAGGTTCTAAAACTCTAGATGGCCTATCAGGTCATCACATTCTCCACCTCAAAAATAATTGTTCGTCCTTAAAAGGTACCTGGACTAGTGAAAAGGTTTGGATATCTACTTCGCATGTCAACTTAGACTCCCAACTAGCTGCCTCGATGGGATGAACTCTCCACTAGGCTCGAACTGAAAGATAACTCTTTCACCTCAACTAACGAACCTGTCTGGCTAGAATAGCCACTGGCTCCTCCTCATAATTCAAATCCTTGTCCAACTAGACAGAGCTGAAATCTAACAAATGGAACGGATCACCGTGATACTTTCGGAGCATGGGCATATGGAACGTCGAATGAACTGTTGATAAACTGGGTGGCAATGCGAGCTTGTAAGCTACCTCACCCACTCTATGAAGAATCTCAAAAGGTCCGATATACCTAGGGAACAAGTTGCCTTTCTTTTCGAACCTCATCATACCCTTCATGGGTGAAACCCGGAGCAATACCCTCTCTCTGTAATGCAACATCACGAACTCTACGGGCGGCATAACTCTTCAGCTTGGACTGAGCTATGTGAAGTCAATCCTAAATAATATTGACCTTATCCAAGGCATCCTATACAAAATCTATACCCAACAATCAAGCCTCCCCCGACTTGAACCATCCAACTGGCGATCGGCACAGCCTACCATATAATGCCTCATTGGGAGCCATCTGAATGCTTGATTGGTAGTTGTTGTTATATGCAAACTCTATGAGTGGAAGAACTGATCCTAAAAACCTCCGAAGTCTATAACACAATCGCGGAGCAAATCCTCCAATATTTGAAATGTGCAATCGGACTGTCCATCCATCTAAGGATGAAATGTTGTGCTCAACTTAACCTGAGTGCCCAACTCACGCTGTATTGCCCTTTAGAAATGCGAGTTGAACTACATACCTCGATCATAAATGATAGACAGGGGTACACCGTGAAGACGGGCGATCTCGCGAATGTAAATCTCAACCAACTGCTCTGAAGAATAGGCAACTGACATAGGAATGAAATGCACTGACCTAGTCAGCATGTCCACAATGACCCAAACTACATCAAACTTCCTATGAGTCTGTGGGAGTCCAACAACGAAATCCATAGTGATACGCTCCTACTTCCACTTGGGAATCTCTAAATTCAGAAGCAAACCATCAGGTCTCTAATGATCATACTTTACTTGCTCGCAATTTAGACACTAAGCTACATATGCAACTATATCCTTCTTCATCCTTATCCACCAATAATGTTGTTGCAAGTCATGATACACCTTGGCGGCACCGGGATGAATAGAATACCGGGAATTATGGGCCTTCTCAAGAATCAATTCACAAATTCCATCTACATTAGGCACACAAACACGACCCTGCATCCTCAAAACTCCATCATCTCCAACAGTAACCTAATTGGCACCTCTGTGCTGCACTGTCTCTAGGGACAAGAAAATGAGGGTCATTATATTATTGTTCCCTGATGCGCTCAAACAAGGAAGGCAGAGTGACTGTACAAGATAGAATACGTCTGGGCTCTGAAACATCCAACCTCACAAACTGATTGGCCAAAGCCTGAACATCTGGTGCTAGCAGTATCACACCGATTGGAATGTACGCAAGGCTTCCCACACTCACTACTTTTGACCCCTATATTGGCCTTCCCAGGATGATACAAGATGGTGATATCATAGACTTTCAATAGCTCCAACCACCTCCATTGTCTCAAATTGAGCTTCCTTTCTTTAACAAATACAGCAAGCTCCAATGATCTTTGAATACCTCACACGACACGCCGTAAAGACAGTGCCTTAAAATCTTCTGCGCATGAACAATGGTTGCCAATTCTAAGTCATGAACAGGGTAATTCTTCTCATGAACCTTCAGCTTCCGTGACACATATGCAATTACCCTGCCATCCTGCATCATTACTGCACCAAGCCCGAAACGAGACACATCATAATACACCGTATAAGATCCTAAACTTGTGGGCAACAATAACACTGGCGTCATAGTCAAAGTAGTCTTGAGCTTCTAAAAGCTCTCCTCACACTTATCTGACCATCTGAACAGGGCACCCTTCTAGGTCAACCTGGTTAATGGGACTTCTATAGATGAAAACTCCTCCACAAACAGATGGTAATAACCTGCCAAACCCAAGAAACTTCGAATCTCCATATATGAAGTGGGTCTAGGCCAGTTCTGAACTGCCTTAATCTCTTTAGGATCCACATGAATGCCCACTACCGATACTACGTGACCCAAGAAAGCGACCAAGCCCAACCAAAACTAGCATTTTGAAACTTAGCATATAACTAGCTGTCTCTCAAAGTTTGAAGTACGATCCGAAGATGTTGCTAATGCTCCTCTCAATTATAGGAGTAGATCAAGATATCATCAATAAACACAATCACAAAGGAATCCAAATAGGGCTTGAACACTGGGTTCATCAAATCCATAAATGTTGCTAGGGCATTTGTCAACCCAAATAATGTCACTAGAAACTCATAATACCTATACCGAGTCCGAAAAGCTGTCTTAGGGAATCAGATGCCCTCATCCTTAGCTGATGGTAGCCAAACCTCAAATCAATCTTTAAAAACACCTAGGAACCCTGAAGCAGATCAAATAAGTCATCAATCCTCAACAGTGGATACTTGTTCTTGATTGTGACTTTGTTCAATTGCTTGTAATCTATGCACATCCTCATCGATCCATCCTTCTTCTTCACAAACAACACAGATGCACCCCAGGGCGAGACAATGGGTCTAATGAATCTCCTTATTAAGTAAACATTGCAACTACTCCTTCAATTATTTCAACTCTGGTGGGCCATACTGTATGGTGGAATAGAAATGGGCTGAGTGCCGGAGCCAAATCAATACAAAAGTCAATATCCCTGTCGGGTGGCATCCCTGGTAGGTCTGCAAGAAACACCTCTGGAAACTCACGAATAACTGGTACTAAATCCATGAAAGGAACCACCGCACTAGAATCACAAACATAAGTCAAATAAGCTAGGCACCTCTTCTTGGCCATATGACGAGCCTTCACATAAGATATAACCCTACTGGTAGAATGGTCAGGGGTCTCACTCCACTCTAACCGAGGGAACCCTAACAAGGCTAAGGTCACCATCTTGGTGTGACATTCCAATATAACATGATAAGGTAAAAGCCAATCCATACCCAAAATGACATAAAATTCAACCATATCAAGAAGTAGAAGATCTATGCTAGTCTCAAGGCTCCTAATAGTAACCACATACAAACGATAGACACAATGTACAACAATATAATCTCCCACATGTATGGACACATGCATAGGAGCACTCAAAAAATCACAAGGCACAACCAAATATAAAGCAAAATAGGATGACATGTAGGAATAACTAGAGCTCGAATCAAATAGAATTGAAGCATCTATATGGAAAACTGAAACGGTACCTATGATAACAACATCAGATGACTCAGCACTATGAACTACATCTTTAGGACGGGCCTTAGCTGGCTGGCGTCCACCTCTAGCAGCGTGACCTCCAATCTAGTAGCCTGACCTGCACCTCTAATGTCCTAACCTCCACCTTTAGCTGCCCGACCCCTGCCTCTAGCTGGCCGAATGGGTGGTGGTGCAATAGGTGCCGGAATCATGGCATGAGAACTCTGTTGTGTTATGCCGCCTAATAATCTCGGACATGTCCTCCTAATATGCCAAAAACCACCACACTCAAAGCATCCATTCTGGTGTTGTGGTTGCTGAAACTGAGACTGACTCGAACGTGCCGAATAACCACAGTGATAACTCTGAATAGGAGGTGCACTAATAGGAGCTGATAGTGCACTATAGGTTGGCTGCCCAGAATGAGGAACATATGGACCACGACTCCCTGATGCACTATGGGATGCCTGAAGCACTTACGGAAATGGTCTGGGAGGATGGCACCTACCAAAAGTACCCCTGCCTCCAGATGAGGCACCACTAAAACCTTCGGAATGATGAGGCCTCTTATCACACCCCTGCCATCTCTCCTATGAAAGAACATCCTCGATCCGCCAGGCGACATTAGCATCCATCTGAAAGGAAATCTCACCCCTCCAGTCTTCTTCGCCATCTACAACTTGGTAGGATGAGTGAGTCCCTCAATAAACCTCCTCACCCTCTCTCTCTCTCTGTAGGAAGCAGAAGAATAGCATGACGGGCTAGATCTACAAAATGTGACTCATACTGAGTGATTGATATATTTCCCTGTTGGAGACGCTTAAACTTCATGCGGTAACTCTCTCTCAGTATGATAGGAAGGAACTTCTCAAGAAATAGCTGAGAGAACTACTCCCAAGTAAGAGTAGGCGACCCAGCTGGTCTATAGATACATAATCCTTCCACCATCTCTTGGCGGAACCCATCATCTGAAACACATCAAAATCGACCCCATTGGTTACAACTATACCTATGTTCTGCAGTACCTCATAGCAGTGATAGAGATAATCCTGTAGGTCCTTAGAAGGTGCTCCACTGAAGTGATATGGGAAGAGTTTGGTAAACTTGTCCAATCTCAATAAACCCTCAAAAGACATGGCATGCCCATCACTGGCTTGTGTCGCAATAACTAGCTGAACTACCCCAACTGGCGGGGCCGCTGAAGTCTGTTACTGGGGAGCCATCTTCTCCATAGTGTGAGTAGCGGGAGTCTATGATCCTCCCCTAGCCTGAGAGATGGCTGGTGTCATAAAAAATGTACCATCCTAGGACATACTCTCTATAAGGCCCACCAAACAGACCAAACCATCCTAAAGCACGAGGGTGGCGATGAACCCCTCCGGGACCTGAGTTGATCCAACAGGTACAGTCTGAGATGGAACCTCATCATCAAAATCTACTTTAGGCTCTACTGTTGGTGCTACTTGTCAAGCTCTAGGCTGAGCTCTGTCCCTCCCTCAGCCTCTGGCGAGACCTCGACCTCGACCTTTGCCCCTCGTAGGAGCTACTACTTGGGGCTCCGGCTGCTGTCCAATTGAAGACCTGGTGCGTGTATTCACCATCTGTAAGAGATCAAGAATAGAAGAGTTCAATCATTAATGGTAGAATAAACTCGTATGACAGAGAAGAATAGAAGTGAAATTGTTCCTAACTCCACAACCTCTGGAAGATAAGTACAGATGTCTCCGTGCCAATTTTCGAAACTCTACTAAGTTTTCTCGTGACTCGTGAGACCATGCAACCTAGTTCTCTGATACCAACTTGTCATGACACGAAATTCCCATCATCGGGACCGTGATGGCACCTAATATTTTGCTTGCTAGGCAAGCCAACATTAGAACATTTTATCCATTTTTAACAGTTTAATATTACTTAATGAGAAATAACTAAAACTACTACAATAATCCAAAGTAATAATGCGGAAGCTAAAAGAGCCAAACATCTTATACATCCCTAAACCCGGTGTCACATGTGCACGAGCAACTAGAATAGTACAAACAAGGGTCTGAAATAACATAAAGCTGTCTCAAAAGAAAGTACATAGTCAAATAAAAAGGGAAGGGGACTCTAGGAGCTTCGGGCGCTGAGCAGTTGTACCTCAAGTCTCCACAAGATGTCCAATCCAATCACGCTAATAACCACCACTGCGACCGACTCCAAAATCTGCACAAGAAGTGCAGAGTGTAGTATGAGTACAACCGACCCCATTTACTCTGTAAGTGTCAAGTCTAACCTTGACGAAGTAGTGACGAGGCTAAGGCAGGTCACCTACACTACAACCTATATGCAGTATATAATACAGACAGAAAAGGAAATACGGAACATGATAAGGCAGTCAACTGAAGATAATATCTACAACCACAAGAAATAAGCCAGTGACGATCAAAATTACCAATCCTTAGAGTTTCAAGTGAAAATACTGAAAACGAACACAACGCAAGGAAATAGAAACACATAGGTTGTTGCGGCATGCAAACCCAATCTCACTATTCAAAATAGAATCATCCCTTATTTCACTGAAACTACATCAACAACAATAGTATGTGTGTGTATATATATATATATATTTGTGTGTGTGTGTGTGTGTGTGTTGCGGTGTGCAACCCGATCCCACCATATAATAATATCAATATCATAATTCACCATTATTTCACCGTATCAATCCACCCTTATTACACCTGTTGTAGGGTGTAACCCGCTCCCACCGTATAAGTACAAATCCACCCTTATTCCACCATATCAATCCGCCCTTACTTCACCTGTTGTGGTGTGCAACCCGATCCCACCATATTAGTACAAAATACTCAATGTCCACAGTCAAATCAATATTTCAAATCACAAAAGCCTTTACGATCATTGAATACCAAGTTGAACCAAAAAGGAAACCTTGTACAACATGGGAATTCACATAAGTAATACTACACAACAAGACAAGTCCCGTAAATGATAATTAGAAGGTGCAAGTAAGTCAATTAAAGCAAATAGCAGGGAATCATGAAACTATTAAAAGGTCTAAAATCATTAACATGAGAAAACACTGACTAACATGTAGCAAATGAGCATTGAAGGCATTTAGAGCATATAGCAGTTATGACAAGGAAGGAGATAATTAAGGAAAAGCGGAATACCCAGGGAAAACAAGTAATTCGTCGGCATATAAGCATTTGTCACCTCGCATATACACCACAACATATGAAATTCACATAGCACATAATCCGGGGTCCCTAATTCTCTCATGTCAAGGTTAAACTCAACACTTACCTCGCTCCAAATATCAATTCAAAGCTCAACCACAGCTTTGCCTTTCAAACAAGCGTCTGAACCAACAAAATCTAGCAAATTACCAACCAAACAATTCAAAATAAGCCTTAGGAACCACCCATAATTGCAAAAGATTCAATTTCGATCATTATTGAAAAAAGTCAACTCCCGGGCCCGCTTGGTCCAAACACGAAATTCGGTCCAAAATCCGACTACCCATTCACCCCAAGCCCAGTTATGTAATTTATTTTGAAATTCGACCTCAATTTGAGGTCTAAATCCCAATTTTTACAAAAATCCCTAATTCTACCCAAACCCCAAATTTCCATCATGAAAACACTAGATTTTAGGTTGAAATATCATGAAATGTAATGAAATAATGAAAGAAATTAGGATAGAATCACTTACAAATGGATTTGGGAAGAAGGGCTCTTGGGAAAATTACCTCTAAGGTTTTCTTGTTTTCAAATTTTGATGAATGGACAAAAATTCCGTCTAACTCATATATGTTCAGTTGCAGATGTCGCAATTGCGACCAAGGGTTCGCAATTGCGAACCCCCGCAAATGCGACCTCCTGATCGCAATTGTGATCCTTGCTGACTCAGGCCTTCTTCGCAAATGTGAAGAAATGGTTCGCAAATGCAAAACTGACAGGACTTTGGGATACTCGGAATTACGATCACTAACCTCGCATTTGTGGGATCAGGGACCAGCACCAGAACCAGATGCACCAGCTATGTTTTTTAAGTCCAAATTCACTCCATAGCCTATCCGAAAATCACCCAAGCCCTCGGTGATCCAAACCAATCGAGCAAACAAGTCCAAATACATCATACAAACTTGTTTGCCCGATCAAATTGCCAAAATAACATCTAAAACTACAAATTAAAAACCAAATCAAATGAAATTTTCAAAAAAACTCATGAACCTCTATATAAACTACCGGACGTCTGAATCACGTCAACCCAACTCCGTTTCTCAACAAATTTGACAGACAAGTCATAAATATAGTAATGGACATATACCGGGTTATGAAACCAAAATACAGACCCGATATCAATAAAGCCAAATATTGGTCAACCTTTTAGATTTATTAAGCCTTTAAACCTGATTTTTCAACAAAATACGATAACTAGATCTACAGACCTTCGAATTCGATTTCGGGAATACGCCCAAGTCCCAAATTATGATACAGACCCACCGAGACCGTCAAAATATGGATACGGATCCGTTTTCTTAAAGCATTGATCGAAGTTAACTCAAATGGATTTTAAGAAAAAAATTATATTTTATCAGCTTTTAACATAAACGCTTTCCAAAAAAATACCAGGACTATGCACACAAATTGAGGAAGGCTAAAATGAGATATTTAAAGCTTCGAAATATAGAATTAGGTTCTAGAACTCTAGATGACCTATAGGGTCATCACATATACATAGGCATAGCTTTGAAAGAAATGACCTTGTTATGAAAATTCGTAACTAATTTGCACATTGGGAAAACGAATATGTTTTGCATGTCATCAAAATTTACCAAAGTCAAGATCATTGAAACCCTTTATTTAAAGAAAAGCATGCTTTCCTATTCCTAAGTCATGTTCTTAAAAGACTGGGTACATAACTGTAATTTAAGCAAATAGCTCAACAATAGAAAAACAACCTCTGTGGGTCACAAGAGTACTAACATATAGCCTAAATAATATTTCTAACATGAGTCACAACTCAATTTCTCTAACACATGGATAATACATGAATAATAACAAGACTAGATAACTACACTATTCAACAGAATCAACCGAGTCACAATAACTACGGTACACGCCCACACGCTCGTCACCTAGCATGTGCGTCACCTCAACATCAACGACATAAAATGTAGTTCAGGGATTTATACCCTCAGAACCAAGTTTAGAAGTGTTACTTACCTTAAAATGTACAAATTCATACTCCAGCAAGCCCTTGTCTCGCGAATTGGTGTACGAACGATTCGAATCTAGCCACAAATAACTTAATGCAATCAACACAAGCTTTAAGAATCAATTCCATATGATAAAGCTAGGTTCTTTAACAAAAGTCCAAAAGTCAACCCCGGACCCTCAACTCAAAATCTAATAAAATTAACAAAATTTGAACACCCATTCAACAACGAGTCTAACCATACCAAAATTACTTAATTCCGATCTCAATTCGACCTTCAAATCCTCAAATTAAAGTCTATGAAGTTTCTACAATTTTCCCCAATTTTTCTAACTCAAAACATTAATTAAATGGTAAAAACAATGATAGATTCATGTATAACAACCAAATCCGAGTTAGAATCACTTACCCCAATCAACTTCGTGAAAATTACTTCAAGAATCGCCCAAATCCGAGGTCTCTAGCTCAAAATATGAAAAATGGGTTCAAACCCTCGATTTTGATATTTTAACATTCTTGCCCAGTGATTACACATCGTGATCACGGATAAACCCATGCGATCACGAAGAACAAAATCCCTAGTGGCTAAAAATCCTTATACGCGAATACACCTTCAGGCTCGCGAACGCGGTGACCCAACTCTCATACCTACACGATCGCGGACCAACTCACGCGACCGCGAAGAATCAATGCGTCTGAATCCCAAACCTCCCCTTCCTTCTTCGTGAATGTGTTCATTCACCCGCGTTTGCGTAACACAAAATCTCAAAAATCCTCGATCGCAGACCATTTCTTGCAATCGCTACCAACTCCACAAGTCTCCCAATTAAGCCTTCATAATCGCGAACCTTCCCATGTGATCGCGAATAAGGAAACCAGACCTACAACATCAGCAATCTTGTAAGTCCAAATTCCAATCTGTTAACCATCCGAAATCCACACGAGGCCCCCCAGGATCTCAAACAAGCATACCAACAAGTCCTACAACACAATACGAACTTAGTGGAGGTCTCAAATCACATCAAATAACATCAAAAATATGAATCATACCTCAATTCAAGCCTAAATAAAACTAATGAATTTTTAACTTCAACAATCAATGCCGAAACCTATTAAACTAACTTTGGTTGACCTTAAATTTCTGAACACAAGTCATAAATAATACAACGGACCTATTCCAACTTCCAAAACCAAAATCCGAGCCCGGTAACCACAAGTCAACTACTAGTCAAACTTCTCAACTTTGAAACATCAACTTTTCCAACTTTCACCAATTCAAGCCAAAATCATCTATGGACCTCCAAATTAATATTCGGACATACTGTTAAGTCCAAAATTACCATACGGAGCTATCAAAACAATCAAAAGTCTTTTTTGGAGTCATTTACACGTAAGCCAATATTCGGTTAACTCTTTCAACTTAAGCTTCCAACCTTGGGACTAAGTGTCTCAACTCATTGTGAAATACTCCCGGAACTAAACCAACCACCTCGGAAAGTCAGATAACAATAAGTGAGCATAGAATAGGCAGTAAATGGGGGAACGGGGCTATAATACTCGAAACAACTGGTCGGGTCGTTACACTGACACACTGGTATTTTTATTTCTAAATAAATTAAAGAAATTTATGATTTTTATGGACTTCCTATCAAAATTATTATTGTTACTTTAGATAATGTTTCTAGTAACACTTTTTCTATAGGAGTTTTGAAAACTAGATTAACTCTAGCTTTTTTTTTTTTGGAATTATTATTATATCATGTTATATGTGCATATCATATTTATAATTTAGTTGCTCAAGGTGGACTTCTTTTGTTTGGAACTACTCTTGAAAAAATTTCATTTGCAGATGGTTATATTTTCGCTCTCAAAACCTGCTAGACATAGAGAATTTAGGATGTAATTTGAATCTTGTGAACTATCCTTTAGAAAAACTCCTAAAGAAGTTGTTGATATGTTGTCTATTGCTTATGAATACCGATTGTCTCTTACCAACATGTTTAATGCACATGTTTCTTCTATTCAAGAAATAATAATAGATGATGATTGGGATACCACTTTTCATCTTTCAATTTTTTTAAGAACTCTATGCTACTATAGAGTTTTTGGGGGTATATTATCCAATTATTTATAACATGTTAATTTATATAGCTAAAATTTCGATTATACTTTTTGAATATAAACAATAAGAAGAATATAAAGATGTTGTTCAAATAATGGTTGTCGCGCTTCTTTTTCTCGCGAAAACGAATTTTGACATGTGATAACTCGTTTAGATGGGTATTAAAAGAGAAGAGTCACCACCTAACGATTTTAAGGTGTGTTAGGGCACCTATTTGCAAATAACTATGTTTAACTAGTTCATGCCACCAAAGATTGGGTAAGGGCTCAAATTACCTCAAATAGAATGTGTTAGGCATTCTTCAAGATCGGAAATTTACGCTATGTGGGATTATTGGATTATAGTTGTCCTATGTGATCATGTAAGTGAGGGAAAACAGCGAATTTAAAAGTTTTACTATGATGTACACAAGTGTAAAGAAAATTTCACAAGAATTAAATGGTATATAAATAATCAGTACAAATCTTTAGAGGTTACAGGATACAACTTAATTATTCTGAGTTCAAGAGACACAGTGCAAAAAATAAACATAGAAATGAAGGGGGTCCTAAGTGTTTTAGCCTAAAGGATCATACCATGCAACATAAATAATAATTTGCAACTCCCTTGGGGTAGGGGTTGCCATATTATTCAGCGGGCACAGGCTATCATCCCCTGCTACTATATTACTATGTTATATTTGTTTATTTAAAGCGCTCTAATTCAATTATAAATCGTGCCCTATATATGTGCTACACGTCTCATGCATATGGTCCAGGAGGCTTTGGACCTACTATTTGGGTGGTTCTACACTTTACTTAGGGTAGTAAAAAATAATAAAACTAGGCGCACATTCAAAACATGTAAGACTACACATAAAGACAATAAATGGCTCAAGTTAGCCTCCACACATAAGCAAAAAATGCGCGTGGGCAAATTCTTATATTAGGCAGTAGACAGTTTCAGAATTAAGACGTATTAGAGTCATTAAGTCATATAGACATGGCTTCTATGTGATTCTGATTTCAAGTGTCGTACAGGTTATGCTACGGTTTTAGACGAACGTATTTACAGATTACAGGTATTACAAACTATATAGGCATGATCTCTAAATTATTTGTGCAATGAGGCAGTAAAACCGTTTGAAAACTCAGAATTACCAGTGTTTGATTCTATAGACATACTTTCTAGGCGAATAATAGTATCCTATAGGTAGGATATCTAATAGTTGGTATTTGAAATTAATTTTATCATGCTTGTTCCTATAGGCATGTAATCTAGGTGGGCAGTATAATGAAAGCAACAAAAGCAGTGGATTAATTAATTAGTAAAAACCCTATATCCATAGTATCTAGATGAGAATTAGCAAAGGTATGTATTGTTACATCATATTGGCATGCTATCTAATAATTAAACAAGTAGTTATTAGCATTGACTCCTGTAGACATGTTGTCTAATAGCGCACAACAGTAGACATGGAAACAGGTACAACATTTACTTATACCAACATACTTTGAATTGTGTACGGATATTAGATAAGTTAAGTGAGGTGTGTGATTTCTTATGGGCATGATTTCTATGTGTAGCATGCCAAACAAACAATAAGCAAGGCAATTAAATTCTACGAACAGGTTTTCTACCCATTTATGAAAGAATTAGGATACCCCAACCCCTTTTCACTAGTCTCTCTCATCATTTGTTTACAAATTAGTACAGGCCCAGAGATAAAAGATGAAACAAACTTAAATTTAGAGAATCGAAATGACTACAGGCCCAAAAAATAGAGCACACCCAAGATGAGAAAACCCAGCACTGCTTGGGCCTTCAACAAGCTCATTCCTCACACAAGTAGCAGACCCATACCTAAACTTAGCTCAAACATTGAGTGTATCGATTGCATAGCTCAGGCCCACACTTGGATCAAGCCAAGATGGAGTCCCACTTACCAGTAATTGTGAATTAACAACTTAACGAGATAAACTAACGAACCACACATAGCAATCACTTAAACAATTTTGAAACCTACTAACAGCAAGAGTGACAGGATTGATTCAACAAAATAACATGAAAATTAAGAGAATCAGTAGGGCTTAGTTTCAACATGACAAGCTTGATATGACAAACTAACATTTACAGGTTCAATCATTTAGTAGGTGATAACATGTTGTCATGAACAACACATTAAGAGAGTTAGGAAAACATGCAATTTGGAGTTAACAAGGTAAATAATATTGGACCCATACGAAATGAAAATGCTAAGTTTTCCAGGGTGAGTTCAGAATAGAGCATGATTCATAGTTATCCTAAAAGGATTTTAAATCTAAGAGTCTAAGCTATGTAGGTCAGATAGAGTCATAGTCAATGAATGGTAATTACACATAACAACAGACAAGCAAACAATCCATAAGAAACCTAATCATGCTGAGTATAACACAAATATGACAGGAAGACACGTTATCTTAAGGTTAAATAGAACAGGCAGACTCAGAACTTAAGCAAGTTGACTATGCATGATCCTAGGAGCTAAATTAATTGGGATTCAACTAGAAGCATAAGCAATACCAAATAATGCAGGATTGACCAAACGCCACATTACAGTTCTCAACAACAAAGCAACAAGTTTGGGTTAAAACATTGCGACAACAATAGGGTAATAGAATTATCAGGAGAAGTTCATTAAAGCAGGTTCTGAGTAGGAGATGATTCCCTAAGAATTTTAGTGTGAAAATCCAAGATAAGGCATGAGAAAACTCATAATAAACAATAAGAACAACAGAGCAAACTTAAAGATATACAAAATTATTTAAGCTAAGCATATATTGAAGTTTAAAAATCTAGGCAGGTTGTGATACTAGAAGATTTAGGACTGTAGAATAGTTTAAAAGAAAGTAAGATTGCTAGTGAAAATAACACAATGTTGAAGTCATATTGGTTCACAAAATTCAAATTACATGGATATGCAAAGCACTAAACACAAGCAGAAGAAGATAGAATTGTAAGAGTCGAGATACTCACCAGTTTGCAGATTCAACAAACAAAAAAGAAGAGAAGACTAAGTAACACCAATAGCTTGAATATTAGCAGCAAGAGAGAATAACTAAAAGAACCAAATCCTAGTGCATCAGAGTTCACATGAGCTTCAAATGAGCCCCGAGCAGTGCTTGCACTAGGGAGGTCGAAAAAGAGGATTCTGGTGGCCTTGGCTTTTAACCGCCACAATCAAGAGTGCAGAATAGTATAGAAAGTGTAAGAGTGAGAGAACAGTAGTCGCATTAGTTGTATCAATAGTTGTTAAGGCTTAGAAGGGGAACATGTAAGGGGTTTTATATAGTACCAAGCTTAGATGAACAAACAAGGTAATGTAATCAACCAACACAAAAAAAAGAAAGAATATATCCCATGCATACTTAAAATAATAGAGGAAGTAATAACTCTGAGCCCTAGTTGGAGTCGAATTTAGGGAAAATCATTCACAAGCCTGTCACGACCCCAAACCCAACCCGGTCATGATGGCGCCTCTCGTGAAGACAAGGCCAGCCGACTCACTTCCAATTCCCTTTAAGCAATTAAAATAATAACTACTAAGTCTTTAATTATAAATAAAATCCCAAAATAAGCATTTAACAGTATAATTTGCAGAAATAAAAGCCAACACAGCCCGACATCGGGGTGTCACCAGTCATGAGCATCTAA
Organism: Nicotiana sylvestris; assembly: GCF_000393655.2. Classification (NCBI taxonomy): domain Eukaryota; kingdom Viridiplantae; phylum Streptophyta; class Magnoliopsida; order Solanales; family Solanaceae; genus Nicotiana; species Nicotiana sylvestris. The sequence continues at coordinate 117,096,573 of NC_091061.1, forward strand.
AACAATACTACCAGCCTGAAAGTCTACTCCACTACTAAATAACTGAATCAGAAAAGAAATAAGAAAAAGGGAGGTTGCACTAGGCTGAGAATCTCCAAGTAGCTACCTAGTAAATCTCCGAAGATCTGCTGGAACTATCAACCCTCAGTGGCAGGACCTGTAGCGCCCGAATCTGCACACAGAGGTACAGGGAGTAAAGTGAGTACTTCCAACTCAGTGAGTAATAAGAATAAATAAAGATTGAGTGATATAAAATCACGTTAAACACAACATTTAGCTATCAGAGGCATAACAAAATCAGTAACACAATTTAACAATGAAATTTCTTAAAACACCTTTTTAAGTAGTCAACAATAGATAGGAAAAACAACTAGGAATGGTAAACACATAAGAACTGCCCCTCGGGCACAATAACATCAAATCAGCCCTTCGGGCAATATCATAGAACAATACCAGCCCCTCGGGCTATATCTCATGTCACAATGGGTACCCGCACTCACTAGGGGTGTGCAGACTCCTGGAGGGTCCCCTTACGGCCCATGCGCAATATTAAGCCATTTCGTGGCATCATAAACAGGCTCTCGGCCTCATATCAATATCAAGCCACCTCGTGGCATACAATCTCAGGCCCTCAGCCTTATTATTATAATTAGTGTATCACTGCTGTAGCATGCAGCCCGACCCAAAAGTATCCTCACAATACATGACCTCGGCCTTAATCAGACAGAATCTCATAAGCCCTTCGGGAAATAGTAAAAATATGTAGCTCAGCTCAAAATATCTTTAAAACATCATTTAAGGTTTCTAAAACAGATTAACATAGCTGAGTTTTGAAAACATTGAAAGATCTGGCATGACTGAGCACAAGTATGAAATCAAACAGTGAAGAAAATATCATTAACGATCCCCTAAGGGTTCAAACAGTTGGCACGAATCCCAAATATGGAATTTAGCCCAAAGTATAATAATATCAAACAATTAGCTACCAAATATACAGAAAAATAGTCATTTGGGATGGAGTAAGTCACAATCATCAATGGTGCACGACCCCACGCTCGTCATCTAGCGTGTGTGTCACCTCAACACAGCCGAACGTTGTATAATCCGGGGTTTCATACCCTTAGAATAGAATTTAAAATCATTAGTCACCTCGAACTAGCCCGAAAAATTACTTTGCAACATGTTTGCCTTTCGAACCAACTTCCGAGTGCTCTAAATCTGCCAAGTTCAGATATTTATCATCAAATTATGCCAAACGAATGAATTCCAATTGAAAAATATCGATTATAAGCACAAAATCCGAAATCAGTCAAAATCCTACCCCCGAGCCCGCGTCTCGGAAATGGACAAACTTTCTACCAAAATATTCTTCATCATGTCACGAGTCCGTACATATAAAGAGTAGTGTTCCTTATTAAACACTGATAATCGAGTTTTAGGGTCCAAAATCCTTACCTCAATGAAGAACAATGATTTCCACTCTTCAAAATCGCCTCAAAGCTCTTTTCCCGTTCAAAAAAAGGTGTAAAAGTGTTTAATGGTTGCGGAGGGTTTATTTAAATACTGCTCACACATTTTACTGTTCACCCGAGTTACTGTTCACACGAGTTACTGTTCATGTTGCTGTCAAAATGCAGCAGCTTTTCTTCTAGTCTAAATTGATCCGTTAACCTTTCGAGATCCACCTGAGGCCCTCGGAAATCTCAACGATATACCAACACGTCCCATAACATCATTCAAACTTAGTCGAGCCTTCGAAACACCAAAAACAACATCAAAACACCAAAATCACATCAAATTCAAGCCTATGAACTTTGAAATTCCTAAATTCCACCAACGATGCCGAAACTATCCAAAACAACTTCGATTGACCTGATATTTTGCAGACATATCCAAAAATGACATTACGAAACTATTCCAACTATCAGAATTCCACTCTGACCCCGATAGCCTATTTTCCACTGCCGGCCGAAAATTACCAAAAACTAACTTTCGCCAATTCATGCCTAATTCTACACCGGACATCACAAAAATATTTCGGACACACTACTAAGCCCCAAATGACCTAACGAAGCTATCCGAGACATAAAATCTGCATTTCGAGGTCGTTTACAAATAAGTCAACTCTCGGTTGACTTTTTTAACTCTAAAGCTACTTTTAGAGACTAAGTGTCTCAAACCTTACCAAAACCATTCCGGCTTCAATCCGACCAACCCGATACCACATAACACGGATAAACAAAGCATAAAGAAGCAGAAATGGGAAAAAAACGGGGCAATAACTCATGAGACGACTGGCCGGATCATCACATCCTCCCCAACTTAAACAAGCGTTCATCCTCGAATGAGTCAAGAAACATACCTGAAGCCTCAAACAGGTGAGGATATCTGCTCCGCATCTCCCGCTCGGTCTCCCAGATAGCCTCCTCCACGGGCCGACCTCTCCACTGCACTTTCACTGAAGCTATATCCTTTGACCTCAACTTTTGAACCTAACGCTCCAAAATAGTTGTTGGCTCCACATCATAAGTCAAGTCACCATCCAGCTGAACCGTGCTGAAATCTAGAACATGAGACGGATCCCCAATATACTTCTATAGCATAGAAACATGAAATACCGGATGCACACTCGACAAGTTGGGTGGCAAAGCAAGCTCATAAGCCACCTACCCAATCCTCCTAAGCACCTCGAAAGGCCCAATGAATCGAGGACTCAATTTACCCTTCTTCGTAAATCTCATAACACCCTTAATTGGTGAAACCTTCAACTGAACCTTCTCACCAACCATGTAGGACACATTCCGAACCTTCTTGTCAGCATAACTCTTTTGTCTCGACTGTGCTATACGAAGCCTATCCTGAATCATCTTCACCTTGTCTAAAGCATCCTACACCAAGTCTGTCCCCAATAGACTAGCCTCACCGAGCTCGAACCAACCAACTGGAGATCTACACCATCTCCAATACAAGGCCTCATATGGAGCCATCTGAATACTCGACTGGTAGCTGTTGTTGTAAGAAAACTCTGCAAGCGGTAGAAATTGATCCCATAACCCTCCGAAATCAATGACACAAACACGCAACATGTCTTCCAATATCTGAATAGTGCGCTTGGACAGCCCGTCTGTCTGAGTGTGAAAAGTTGTGCTCAACTCAACCTGAGTGCCCAACTCTCGCTGCAGAGACCTCCAAAACTACGAAGTGAACTAAGTGTCCCTATCTGAAATGATGGAAACTGGGACACCATGCAACCGAACAATCTCCCGAATATAGATCTTTGCCAACCGCTCTGAAGAATAGGTAGTACACACAGGAATGAAGTGCACAGACTTGGTCAGCCAATCCACAATCACCCAAATAGCATTGAACTTCCTCAAAGTCCGTGGAAGTCCAACTACAAAGTCCATAGTGATCCTCTCCCACTTCCACTCTGGAATATCCACACGCTAAAGCAAGCCACCCGATCTCTGATGCTCGTATTTCACCTGCTGACAATTGAGACACCGAGCTACAAATTCCACAATGTCTTTCTTCATTCTTCTCCACCAATAGTGCTGTCTTAAATCCTGATACATCTTCGCGGCACTCGGATGAATGGAGTACTGCGAGCTATGGGCCTTCTGCAGAATCAACTTTCGAAGTCCATCTACATTGGGCATACAAATTTGGCCCTGCATCCTCAACACCCCATCATCGCCAATGGTCACATCTCTGGCATCATCGTTCTGAACTCTATCCTTAAGGACAAGCAAATGAGGATCATCATAATGGCACTCCCTGATCCGATCATATAAGGAAGACCAAGAAACCACACAAGTCAACACCCGACTAGGCTCCGAAATATCCAACCTCACGAACCGATTGGCCAAGGCCTGAACATAAACTGCAAGAGGTCTCTCCCCAACTAGAATATATGTCAGACTCCCCATACTCACCGTCTTTCGGTTTAGAGCGTTGGCCACCACATTGGCCTTCCTCGGATGGTACAATATAGTGATATCATAATCCTTAACTCCAACAACCTCCACTTCCTCAAATTGAGATCATTCTATTTGAACAAGTTCTGGAGGTTGCGATGATCATTAAACACCTCACAAGACACACCATACAAGTAATGCCTCCAAATCTTTAATACGTGAACTATGGCAGCCAACTCCGAATCATGAACGGGGTAGTTCTTCTCATGGGGATTCAATTGACGAGAAGCATGCAATAACTCTACCCTCATGCATCAATACACAACCAATACCGACCCTCGAAGCATCATAATACATGGTATATGAACCTGAAGCTGACGACAAACCTAACACTGGAGTTGTGGCAATAGCTGTCTTGAGCTTCTGAAAGCTCTCCTCATACTTGTCAGACCATACAAATGAAGCACCCTTCTGAGTCAACTTGGTCAAGGGCGATGCGATAGATGAGAATCCCTAAACAAACTGGCGATAATAACCCGCCAAACCAAGAAAGCTGTGAATCTTTGTGGCTGAGGATGGCCTGGGCCAACTCTGAACAACCTTTATCTTCTTTGGATAAACCTGAATACCCTCGTTGGACACCACATGTCCCAAGAATGCCACTGAACCGAGCCAAAACTCACACTTGGAGAACTTTGCATAAAGCTTCTCCTCCCTCAATCTCTGCAACACAACCCTCAAATGCTTCGTGTGTTCCTCCTGACTACGCGAATATACCAGAATATCATCAATGAAAACTATGACAAACATGTCAAGATAAGGCCGGAACACGCTGTTCATCAAATGCATGAACATTGCTAGGGCATTAGTTATCCCAAAAGACATCACCAAGAACTCATAATGACCATATCTGGTCCTGAAAGCTGTCTTGAGAATATCCGAGTCCCTGATCTTCAACTGGTGATAGCCTGAACGGAGATCAATCTTGATGAACACTCTCACTCCCTGAAGATGGTCGAATAAATCATCAATGCGAGGCAAATGGCACTTGTTCTTAACTGTTACCTTGTTCAACTGCCTATAACAATGCACATTCTCATAGTGCCATCCTTCTTCTAAACAAATAGAACCGGCGCGCCCCAAGGAGACGCACTGGGCCGAATGAACCCCTTATCAAGGAGTTCCTGAAGCTTCTCCTTTAACTCCTTCAGCTCCGCTGGTGCCATACGGTACAGCGGAATGGAAATGGGCTGAGTGCCCAGCACCAGGTCAATACCAAAATCAATGTCCCTGTCCGGTGGCATGCCCGACAGGTCTGCAGGGAACACATCGGGAAAATCCCTCAAAACAGGAACATAATCAATACTGGGAGTCTCAACTCTGACATCCCTCACAAAGGCTAGATATGAAGGACATCATTTCCCAACCATACGATGGGCCTTCAAGAAGGAGATTACCTTACTGGGAACATAATCAGTCAAGCCTCGCCACTCAATCCATGTGATACCCGGTATAGCCAATATGAATATCTTATCATGACAATCCAGAATAGAACGACATGGAGATAACCAATCCATGCCCAAAATGACATAAAAATCCACCATACATAATAATAATAGATCTACATGGATCTCCAGACCCCCAATAGTCACCACACACAACCGATACACACGGTCTACAACAATAGTATCGCCCACCGAGATAGATACATAAACAGGAGAAACTAGAGACTCACGGGGCGTACCCAAATAACGATCAAAGTATGATGATACATAAGTAAAGGTGGAACCGGGATCAAATAATACAAAGACATCTTTGTGCCAAACTGAAACAATACCTGTAATAATAGTATCAGAAGCAATAGCATCGGGTCTAGCTGGAAGTGCATAGAAACGGGCCTGACCGCCACCTGATCGGCCTCCCCCTCTAGGGCAACCCCTAGCTGACTGACCTACACCCCTAGCTGGATGGGCGGGTGTTGATGAAGCAACTAGAGCTGAAGCCGATGACTGACCCCTCTACTGAGATGAATTTGCGAGATGAATAGGGGACTGAAGGGAACCCCTCGCATTGGAGTGACTAGCAGATGCACCTGGAGTAGAAACGCCCTGAACTGATGGACTACGGGGCAAACTATGAGCTAGAAGGGCACTAAGTGATGACTGACCCTCTGAGAACTATGATAAGCATGACCCGACGACGCCCCACAATAACCTGGGGAGCTGGCTGAGCCTGCATGAATGGTCGGCCTCTGCCGTGCTGAAACTGACCTCTTGATGAAGCACCACTATAACTACCAGATCCTCGAGACATCTTGGCCTCCCTCTCCTCTCGCTCCTGGCGACGAACAGACTCAATATCATGGGCAATATCCACAACCTCCTCGAACGTAGCACCAGTCACCCTCTCCCTGGTCATAAGAATACGGAGCTGATAAGTGAGGCCATCAACAAACCTCCTAATCCTCTCTCTATTTGTGTGGACCAACCAAATTGCATGACGAGCTAATCCAGAAAACCTCATCTCGTACTGTATCACAGTCATCTCTCCCTAACGCAACCACTCAAACTTCCTATGCAGCTGCTCCCTGCGAGACTACGGCACATACTTCTCTAGAAAGAGAACGGAGAACTACTGCCAGGTAAAAGGTGCTGCACCAACAGGTCTACGGCTCTCAAATGCCTCTCCCCAAGTGAAGGCAGCTCCATAAAACTGATAAGTAGTGAAAGCGACCCTGTTGGTCTCTAGAATACCTGTTGTGCGAAGCATCCTCTAACATTTATCTAAGAAACCTTGGGCATCCTCGCCCTCTGCACTACTGAAGGTCGAAGGCTGAAGTCAACCAAACCTCTCCAACCTGCGCTGCTCGTCCTCTGGCATAGCAGGAACTACATAATCCTAAGCAGCTGCAACTGACTGGGCTGGATGTGCCTCTGATGTTTGCACTTCCTGAACCACCGGATCGGGTGTGCGGTGGGAGTCTGAGAGCCTCCCCCTACCTAAGAAGTGGTTGCGGCAGTAGAAACCGCGACCACCTAAGCAAGACTCGTACATACAGTCAATATCTGGGACAAAGTCTCCTGAAGAACTGGAATCACAATGGGCACATCTGGTGCCTAAGCGGGTGCTCCTGGAACGTCCATAGTCGGGACCTGATCTTGAGCTGGGGCGGCTGGTGGATTTGCATGTGCTGCCCCAGTTGCTGTATGAGCTGCACCTCTGCCCCTACCATGGCCTCGACCGCGTCCTCGACATCTAGTGGCTCTAGCTGGTGGTACTAGTGGTCCTCCATCCAGACCGCTAGCGCGTGTCCTCACCATCTATGAGAGAATAGAATAACAGAAGTTTAGTTCTTAGATCAACAAATTCGCACGATAAGAATTTCAAGAATATGGAATTTTTCTCAAAGGTTCTACAGCCTCTCGAGGATAAATACAGACGTCTCCATACCGATCCACGAGACTCTACTAAACCTGCTCATGACTTGTGAGACCTATATAACCTAGGCTTTGATACCAACTTGTCTCGACCCTAAACCCAACCCGGTCATGATGGCGCCTCTCATGAAGACAAGGCCAGCCGACTCACTTCCAATTCACTTTAAGCAATTAAAATAATAACTATGAAGTCTTAATCAGAAATAATTACCCAAAATAAGCATTTAACAGTATAATTTGTAGAAATAAAAGCCAACACAGCCCGACATCGGGGTGTCACCAGTCATGAGCATCTAAAACAATACTACCAGCCTGAAAGTCTACTCCACTACTAAATAACTGAATCAGAAAAGAAATAAGATAGAGGGAGGTTGCACTGGGCTGCGAATCGCCAAGCAGCTACCTAGTAAACCTCCAAAGATCTGCTGGAACTGTCAACCCTCAGTAGTAGGACCTGTAGCACTCGAATCTGCACATAGAGGTGTAGGGAGTAAAGTGATTACTTCCAACTCAGTGAGTAATAAGAATAAATAAAGACTGAACGATATAAAATCATGTTAAATACAACATTTAGCTATCAGAGGCATAACAAAATCAGTAACAGAATTTAACAATGAAATCTCATAAAAACCCCTTTTTAAGCAGTCAACAATAGATAGGAAAAACAACTAGGAATGGTAAACACATAAGAACTGCCCCTCTGGCACAATAACATCAAATCAGCCCCTCGGGCAATATCACAGAACAATACTAGCCCCTTGGGCTATATCTCATGTCACAATGGGTACCCTCGCTCACTAAGGGTGTGCAGACTCCTGGAGGGGACCCTTACGTCCCAAGCGCAATATCAAGCTATATCGTGGAATCATAAACAAGCTCTCGTCCTCATATTAATATGAAGCTACCTTGTTGCGTACAATCTCAGGCCCTCGACCTCATTATCATAATTAGTGTATCATTGTTGCAGTTCTAAACATTGAAAGATCTGGCATGACTGAGCACAAGTATCAAATCAAACAGTGAGGAAAATATCATTAACGATCCCCTAAGGGTTCAAACAGTTGGCACGAAGCCCAAATATGGCATTTAGCCCAAAGTATAATAATATCAAACAAATAACTACCAAATATACAGAAAAATAGTCATTCGGGATGGACTAACTTACAATCCCCAACGGTGCACGACCCCACGCTCGTCATCTAGCATGTGTGTCACCTCAACACAGCCGAATGGTGTATAATCCGGGGTTTCATACCCTCAGAAAAGCATTTAAAATTATTACTCACCTCGAACTAGCCCGAAAAGCTACTCTGCAACACGCTTGCCTCTCAAACCAACTTTCGAGTGCTCCAAATCTACCAAGTTCAGATTTTTATCATCAAATTATGCTAAATGAATGAATTGCAATTGAAAAATATCAATTTTAAGCACAAAATCCAAAATCGGTCAAAACCCGACCCCCAGGCCTGCATCCCAGAACTGGTAAAACTTTATACCAAAATGTTCTTCATCATCTCACGAGTCCGTACATATAAAGAACTCAAAAATCGGAGTTCGTTTGACCCCTCAAATCATCCCTAGAAGGTCTCATAATCTCAAGCCCAAACTCCACCTTTTTCTACTGATTTTCATGAATTAACTACTGATATTTTGTTCCTTTATCACAAATAATCAAGTTTTAGGGTCCAAAATCCTTATCTCAATGAAGAACAATGATTTCCTCTCTTCAAAATCGCCTCAAAGTTCTTTTCCCGTTCAAAAATGGTGTAAAAGTGTTTAATGGTTGCGGAGGGTTTATTTAAATACTGCTCATGCATTTTACTATTCACCCGAGTACTGTTCACCCGAGTTACTGTTCACACGAGTTACTGTTCATGCTGCTGTCAAAAATGCAGCAGCTTTTCTTCTAGTCTAAATTGATCCGTTAACCTTTCGAGATCCACCCGAGGCCCTCGAAATTCTCAACAAATATACCAACACGTCCCATAACATCATTCGAACTTAGTAGAGCCTTTGAAACACCAAAAACAAGATCAAAACACCAATATCACATCAAATTCAAGCCTATGAATTTTGAAATTCCTAAATTCCACCAACGACGTCAAAACTATCCAAAACAACTCTGATTGTCTTGAAATTTTGCATCAATATCCAAAATGACATTACGAACATGTTAAAACTGTCGGAATTCCATTCCTAACCCGATTGCCTATTTTCCACTGCCGATCGAAAATCGCCAAAAACTAACTTTCGCCAGTTCAAGCCTTATTCTATACCGGACATCACAAAAATATTCCGGACACACTCCTAAGCACCAAATCACCTAACGAAGCTATTCGAGCCATAAAATCCACATTCCGAGGTCATTTACCAATAAGTCAACTCTCGGTTGACGTTTCTAACACTAAAGCTACTTTTAGAGACTAAATGTCTCAAACCTTACCAAAATCATTCCAGATTCGATACGACCTACCCGATACCACATAACACGGTTAAATAAAGCATAAAGAAGCAGAAATGGGGAATAACGAGGCGGTAACTCATGAGACAACTGGCCAGGTCATCACAAAGCCCCAATCACGATAGAATCACCAGATACATACCATATATAAGAGAAATTTTCTCTTCTTAACTATAGAGAACAACAATTGCACCTAGAATCATAGAATCAAAGCCAGATCTGTGAGAATCGAACTTTCCATAAGTATAATGGTAACGAAAGTTACCATAAGTGACTGATAATAGTAGAAAATGCAAGTAGAATCCGAGTATAAGGAAGGAATAGAAGAGAATCTCCATGGTCGGCTAGGGTTTGGTGTGAGTGAATAGATCGAGAGAATACATGTCACGACCCCAGTTCGCCCTCTGTGAACCATCGTGACAGCACCTAGTCTCTACGACTAGGTAAGCCTAATTTGTGGAAGAAAAACCAAAATTTGCGAAAGTAAAAAAATTTAAAATAGAAATAAAGTAGTAACAGTGTTTAAATGTGCCGATCGACTCGCACCATGTTTAACTCTCAATACCAATACATAAATCCAAGACCCAGAAACCCACGAATCACAAGCTAAGATCAATACTACATGGCTTTAATTCCGGAATGTCTAATAAGAACGGAAAAATACAGAAGGGCTAAGTACTAAAAGCAAGAATAGAAAGGGACTTCTTGGTCTGCGGACGCGACAGATGTACCTCGAAGCCTCTAGAGCAGTCGCCCCCTCAAGGATGATAGGCCTGAGTAGCGGTACCTGGATCTGCACATGAAAAACATGCGCAAAAGATACATGAGTACACCACAACGGTACTTAATAAGTGCCAAACCTAACCTCGATTGGGTAGTGACGAGGAAGGTTAGGGCCCTATTGAGGTTAAATAAAATATAAAGATTAATAGTATAGAACGGAACCGTATAAATAAGTACAACAGTAAAATAACAAAGGATTAATAGAATAACAACAACTATAGAGAAAAAGGTAAACATGGGAAGAAAATACAGCTCAGCACCAATAGTCACAATCGGGGATCTCCCAGGATACCGTCCTGTAGTCCCATCTTTATATATCCAGTGAATCTCCCGGATTACCGTCCCGTAGTCCATCATATATATATGTCCGAAGGATCTGCCGGGATCCCGTCCCATAGTCTAGCTCATAGTGCACGGGGATCTACCGGAATCCCGTTCCGTAGTCCCAAATGTAAATACCCAGTACTGGGGGAATCTATCATGTGCATTCCCACAGTTCCATATAACTGTGGAGGGGGATCGACCGGGAATCTAACCCGTAGTCCCAAAGTAAATGTGTTGGGGATCTACCGGGAATCTAACCCGTAGTCCCAAAGTAAGCAGACAAGGGGGAGCTACCGAAATCCAACATCCGTAGTCCCAAAATAAATACATAGCAACAGCAGGAAGATATACCGAAATGGCAAAATTTCATATTAAGGCAATAAGTGATTCTGCCTAGCATGCTGCACAGAATTCAAGTAAGGCAGGTTGAATCAAATAAGGCAAATTAAGTCACTCAGACATGCTTTCCTAAGCTAACAACATGCTTAATAGTGCAAAAAATATAAACAGGAAAGGAAACATACTAGTCATTACTTAAGAAAAATCGGATTTCCAACAATTAGCACACGTACGCACTCATCATCTCACGTACAAGGTAAATAACACTTCAAGTAACGGATTCTATAATTAAATTCTAAGCTAATACGCGAAATTATGTAAAATGACCAAAACGCCCCTCTGGCCCACATCTCGAAATTGGGTGAAATTTACATTTTCAGAAACCTCGTACTCTCACGAGTCTATACATAACAAGAACACTGAAATCAGAGTCCAAATGACCCCTCAAATCCTCAATTAAAGGCCTCTTAAACTAAAGCCCTAATTACCCATTTTTCCCAAATTTCTCACCACTAATTGGGTCTTTAATCGCATAAAAATGAGTTATGAATTCAAGGACGTTACCTCCAAGCGATTCCCCTTTGTTTTCCTCAAAAATCTCTCTTAAAAGCTTCAAACCCCGATGAAAATGGTGAAAAAATCCCTCAAATTTGCGAAGGCAACTATTTATATGTTCTGCCCAGCGATTTCCGCATCTACGGTCCCGCTTCTGCGGAAACTACGTCACATCTGCGACTTTCATTTAAATGACCAAAAACTGCATCTGCAATTACATTTTCGCAGATGTGACACCGCTTCTACGGTGTCCCTTCCGCGTCTACGGAACATGAAGGAAAGACATAAATCTGTGCGGTCTCCTTAGCCGCTTCTGCGGCGCCGCATCTGTGGTCTCCAAACCACAGATGCGAAAATACCAGAAGCAGTAAAATACAACAACTACAACAATTTGTCAAACTTCCTGTCAACCATCCGAAATCACCTCGGGCCCCCCGGGACCTCAACCAAAAGCACCAACATCACCTATTTCCTCATTCAAACTTGTACCAATCCTTAAAACACCTAAAACAACATCGAAACCTTAAATTAATCAAGGATTTGAGACTAAGAACTCCAATTTTCCTCAAAATACGCTTTCGATCAAAAAGTCTATCAAAAAGTCTATCAACACACATCCCAAATGACACAACGGAACTACTGAAACTCTCGGAATTGCATTCCGACCCTCGGATCAAAATCTCGCTATCAAACCGGAAACTTCAAAAATTCAACCGTCGGCATTTCAAGCCTAAATTAGCTACGGACCCCTAAAACACAATCTGAACATGCTCATAACCCCAAAATCACCCAACGGAGCTAACGGAACCATCAAATTTCCATTCTGAGGCCGTCTTCACACTATTCCAACTACGGTCAATTTTCCAACACTTAAGCTCTCATTTAGGGACTAATTGTCCCAAAACTCCCCAAAACTCAAAACCGAACATCCCGGCAAATCACATTAGCAGAAATAAACATGGGAAAAGCAGTTAATAGGGGATCGGGGCATTAATTCTTAAGACGATCGGCCGGGTCGTCACATCCTCTTACACTTAAACATATATTCGTCCTCAAATTAGCATAAAGACATACCTGAAGTAGTGAAAAGATGAGGGTAACGGCTGCGCATATCCTGCTCGGTCTCCCAGGTCGCCTCCTTGACCCGCTGACCCCGCCACTGAACCTTCACTGATGCAATGTTCTTTGACCTCAGCTTTCTAACCTGCCTGTCCAATATTGCCACTGGCTCCTAAATATAAGATAGATCCTTGTCCAACTGGACTGAGTTGAAATCCAACACGTGCGACAGATCGTCGTGATACCTCCGGAGCATCGAAATGTAAAATACCGGATGAACTCCTGCCAAGCTGGGAGGTAAGGCAAGCTCATACGCAACCTCCACCACATGCCTCAAAATCTCAAAAGGGCTAATAAACCTCGGACTCAACTTCCCTTTCTTCCTAAATTTCATAACGCCCTTCATAAGCAATACCCGAAGCAGAACCCACTCTCCAACCATATAGGAAACATCACGAACCTTCCGATCTGCATAACTCTTCTATCTGGACTGGGCTACATGGAGTCTATCCTGAATTACCTTAACCTTCTCCAAAGCATCCTGAACCAAATCTGTGCCCAATAGTCTAGCCTCACCCGGCTCAAACCAACCCACTGTAAATCTATACCGTCTCTCATATAAAGCCTCATACCGCGCCATCTGAATGTTGTACTGATAGCTATTATTGTAAGCAAACTCTGCCAACGGCAAAAACTGATCCCAAGTCCCTCCAAACTCAATCACACATGCACGAAGCATATCCTCAAGAATCCGAATAGTGCGCTCGGACTATCCGTCCGTCTGAGGGTGAAATGTTGTACTCAACTCTACCCGAGTACCTAACTCATGTCAAATGGCTCTCCAGACCCGTGATGTGAACTAGGTACCTCTGTCTGAAATGATGGAAACCGGAATACCATACAGACGAACAATCTCCCGGATATAGATCTCCGCCAGCCGCTACGAGTAATAAGTAGTGCACACAGGAACAAAATGAGCGACTTGGTCAGCCGATCCACAATCACCTAAATAGCATCAAACTTCCTCAAGGTCCGTAGGAGCCCAACTACAAAGTCCATGGTGATCCGCTCCCACTTCCACTCCGGGATCTCTATCTGCTGAAGCAACCCACCCGGTCTCTGGTGCTCATACTTCACTTGCTGATAGTTGAGACACCAAGCTACAAATCCAACTATATCTTTCTTCATCTGCCTCCAACAATAGTACTGTCTCAAATCCTGATACATCTTCGCGACACCCGGATGAATGGAATACAGCAAGCTATGGGCCTCCTCTAGAATTAACTCTCGAAGCTCATCAACATTGGGTACACAAATTCGATCTTGCATCTTCAATACCCCATCATCACCAATAGTCACATCCCTAGCATCATCGTGCTGGACTTTGTCCTTGAGGACAAGCAAATGAGGGTCATCATACCGCCTCTCCCTGATACGATCAAATAAGGAAGACCGAGAAACCACGCAAGCTAGAACCCGACTGGGCTCCGAAAGATCAAATCTCACAAATTGGCTAGCTAAGGCCTGAATATCCATTGCCATAGGTCTCTCTAATGCTGGTAAATAAGCCAAACTCCCCAAACTCTCTACCCGGCGACCCAAAGCATCGGCCACCACATTGGCCTTGCCCGGGTGATACAAAATAGTGATATCATAGTTATTTTGCAACTCCAATCATCTCCTCTGGCACAAATTTAGATCCTTTTGCTTGAACAAATCTTTCAAGCTCCGTTGGTCAGTATAAATCTCATAGGGAACCCTGTATAAATAATGGCGCCAAATCTTTAGGGTGTGAACAATGGCAGCTAACTTAAGGACATAAATAGGGTAGTTCTTCTCATGTATCTTCAACTGTATAGAAAGGTAGGCAATCACCCTACCGTCCTACATCAACACCGCTCTAAGGCCAACCCTCGATGCATCACAATAGACTGTATAAGACCCCGAACCTATAGGTAGTATCAAAATTAGGGTTGTGGTCAAAGTTATCTTGAGCTTCTGAAAGCTCGCCTCACACTCCTTCGTCTACTGAAACGGAGCACCCTTTTGGGTTAACCTGGTCATAGGGGCTGCAATCGAAGAAAACCCCTCCACAAAACCACGGTAGTAGCCCGCCAAACCAAGGAAACTACGGATCTCAGTAGTTGAGGATGGTCTAAGCCAACTATGCACGACCTCTATCTTCTTCGGATCCACCTAAATATCCTCACTCGATACCACGTGTCCTAATAATGCCACTTAATCCAACCAAAACTCACATTTCGAGAATTTAGCATATAACTTTTTCTCTCTTAAAGTCTGAAGCACAGTCCTCAGGTATTGCTCATGATCTTCCCGACTCCGGGAATATACCAGAATATCATCAATAAAGACAATGACTAATGAGTCAAGATACGGCCGGAACACACTGTGCATCAAATGCATGAAGGCTGATGGGGCATTGGTCAGCCCAAATGACATAACAAGCAACTTGTAATGACCATATCGACTCCTGAAAGCAGTTTTCGGGATATATGGCTCCCGAATTTTCAACTGATGGTAACCTGAGTGCAAATCAATCTTAGAAAACACCCATGTGCCCTGAAGCTGGTCAAACAAATCATCAATACGAGGAAAAGGATAACATTTCATCACTATAACCTTGTTCAACTGGCAATAATCAATACACATACGCATAGAACTATCCTTTTTCTTTACAAACAAGACTGGAGCACCACAAGGTGATACACTGGGTTGAATAAAACCCTTATCAAGCAATTCCTATAACTGATCCTTTAACTCCTTCAACACAGGAGGAGCCATATGATACGGAGAAATAGAAATGGGCTGAGTGTCCAGCAACAGATCAATGTCAAAATCAATATCTCTATCAGGCGGCATGCCTGGAAGATTAGCTGGAAACACATCGAGAAAATCCCGTACTACGATATCTCTCATATAAGCTAAATACGTGGCACACCCCTTCTCAACCATACGCTGAGCTTTAAGAAAAGAAATAACTCTACTGGGGGCATAATCTAAAGTACCTCTCCACTCAACATGTGGTGCACCTGTCATAGCTAGCATCACGGTTTTGCCGTGACAATCAAGAATAGCATAATGGGGTGACAACCAGTCCATGCCCAAGATAATATCGAAGTCAACCATACTGAGTAACAATAAATCGGATATGGTCTCAAAACCACTAAGATCAACCAAACAAGATCGATAAATGCGGTCCACAACAAGAGAATCTCTCACATGAGTAGAAACATAAATAGGGGATCTCAAAGAATCCAGAGATACACCCAAATGCGGAGCAAAATAAGAAGACACATAAGAGTAAGTAGAGCCTAGATCGAATAGAACCGATGCATCTCTGTGGCAAACTAATATAATACCTGTGATGATAGAATTAGAGGCAATAGCCTCAGTACGAGCAGGAAGGGCATAGTATCTGTCCTGGCCTCCCCCCTAGGGCGACCTCTACCTCCCCGACCTCCACCTCTAGCTGGCTGAGTAGGTGGGGTAGCAACTGGAGCTGTAACCATAGCCTGAGACTTTGCAGGGCATGTTGTGGCTGAGAAGTCTGTGGAGGTGCACCCCTCCCAAGTCTGGGCAATCCCTCACCATATGATGTGTGTCACCGCACTCAAAACAAGCTTTAGGAGGATGTGGTGGATGTGACTGGCTAAGGCTAGGTCTGCTAGACTGACCTCTGAAAGCATCCCGTGTAGGAGGTGCGCTAGACACCCGTGCTGCATAATAAGGCTCTTAAGGTCTAGGAGGAGCTGGAGCACTACTGGCTACTAGAAGAGCTGAATGAATAGGGAGACTCCTACCATGACGACCTGTAGCTGGGGTACGGGTAGTAGAATAATGGCCAAACTCTCGAGACCTCTTGGCCTCCCTCTCCTCTCTCTCCCTAGCATGCATACCCTCAATCCTCCTAGCAATTCTCGCCACCTACTGATAAGAAATATCCATCTCTAACTCACGAGCCATGCTAGATCTGATGTTGGGAATAAGGCCATCAATAAATCGGCGAACTCTCTCGTGAACAGTAGAAACCAAGGCTAGTGCATGTCTAGCCAAACTAGTGTAACGGACAGCATACTGTGAAACAGTCATGGCACTCTAGCGCAAATGCTCAAACTCTGCGGTCCATGCATCCCTAAGGCTCTGAGGAACATACTCCCTCAGGAACAAATCTAAAAACTGAGCCCAAGTTAGTGAAGCAGCCTCATCTGGATTGTCTAACTCATAGGTGCACCACTACTCATAGGTGGCTCCTCGAAGCTGGAAGGTAGTGAAAGAAACCCTGCTCGATCCTGAGATACTCATGGTACGGAGAATGCGGTAACACTCATCAAGAAATCCCAGAGCATCCTCTGATGCTAGACTACTAAATACAGGAGGCGCGTACTTCTTGAACCTCTCAAGCCTCAACTTCTCATCCTCAGAAGTAGCTACCCTATCCTCGGGCTGAGCTGGCATGGTAGGTGGTACAGGAATAATCTCAGGGACCTGCTCAACATGCACCCACTTCTTAGGAGTGCGGGCGGCGGGAGTCTGTGCTCCTCCCCGGGCCTGGGATGTGGCTGCAACAAGGAGGAGCAATTCTACCTAAGCCAAGGTGGTGTACATGCTCATGAACTGTGCCAAAGTTTCCTGAAGAGCTGGAGTGGTAGTAGCAGTAGGCATGTCAGGTGCCTGGACTCCGGTTGGATCTGCTGGTGATACCTCGGCGGAAGCTCAAGCAACTGCTCTGACTACACCACGTGCGCGTCCTTGGCCTCTACCCCAGCCCCTACCTCTGAAGGCTGCAGTAGGGGGCGCGGGTACCTGATCATCTCGAGTAGCACGTGTCCTCACCATTTGTGAGAGAATAGAAGACAAATGTTTAGATTGGTGATGTCAAAATATCGCACGTCAAGGAAATCAAATGATGTAGAATTTTTCCTAATGATTACATTGCCTCTCATAGATAAGTACAGACGTCTTCGTACCGATCAGCGAGACTCTAATAAACCGGCTTGTGATCCATGACTCTTATGAACCTAGAGCTCTGATACCAACTTGTCACGACCCTGGTTTGTCCTCCGTGAACCATCGTCACAACACCTACTCTATACGACTAGGTAAACCTAATTTGCAGGAAAAAAAACCAAAATTTGTGGAAGTAAAACAAATTTAAAACAGAAATAAAGTAGTAACAGTGTTTAAATGTGTCGCTCGACTCATACCATGTTTAACTCTCAATACTAATACATAAATCCAAAACCCGGAAACCCATGAATCACAAGCTATGATCAACACTACATGGCTCTAACTCTAGAATGTCTAATAAGAACGGAAAAATACAAAAGGGTTAAATACTAAAAGCAGGAATAGAAAGGGACTTCTCGGTCTGCGAACGCAGCAGATGTACCTCAAAGTCTCTAGAGCAGTCGCCCCCTTAAGGATGATAGATTTGAATAGCGGTACCTGGATCTGCACATGAAACACATGCGCTGAAGAGGCATGAGTACACCACAACAGTACTTAGTAAGTGCCAAGCCTAACCTCAGTTGGGTAGTGACGAGGAAGGTCAGGGCCCTACTTAGGTTAAATAAAATATAAAGATCAACAGTATAGAGCGAAACCGTATAAATAAGTACAATAGTAAAATAACACAGGATGAATAGAACAACAACAACTATACAGAACAAGGTAAACATGGGACGGAAATACAGCTCAAAACCAATAGTCACAATCGGGGATCTCCCAGGATACCGTCCTGTAGTCCCATCTATACATATCCAGTGAATCTCCCGAGATACCATCCCGTAGTCCATCATATATATATGTCCGAAGGATCTCCTGGGATCCCGTCCCGTAATTCAGCTCATAGCGCGCGAGGATTTACCGGAATCCCGTTTCGTAGTCCCAAATGTAAATATCTGGGGGAATCTACCGGGTGCTTTCCCATAGTTCTATATAACTGTGTATGTAGATCTACCGGGAATCTAACCTATAGTCCCAGAGTAAATGTGCAGGAGAATCTACCAGGAATCTAACCCATAGTCCCAAAGTAAAAAGACAAGGGGGAGCTACCGGCATCCCACATCGGTAGTCCAAAAATAAATACACAGCAACAGTAGAAAGATATACAGAAATGGCAAAATTTCATATTAAGGAAATAAGTGATTCTAGACTAGTATGTTGAACAGAATTCAAGTAAGGCAGTTTGAATGAAATAAAGCAAATTAAGTCACTCAAACATGCTTTCCTAAGCTAACAACATGCTTAATAGTGCAAGAAATAGAAACAGGAAAGGAAACATACTAGTAATTACTTAAGAAAAAATCGAATTTCCAACAATTAGCACAAGTACGCACTCGTCACCTCACGTACAAGGCATTTAAATTACCAAATATACCAAACCTAAAGGGAAGGTCCCCTATGTCACGACCCAAACCGAAGGGCCGCGACGGGCACCCGGTGCCTTACTCAACCGAGTACCAACGTAACATATCTTTCTTAACATGTTATCATGAGTAAATGAGCCAGAAAACTCGTCATGAGATAAAAAGAATAAAACATAAGAGAATACTCAACATATGAAGACCCAACATGATATACAAACTAATATATGTGACATACGGGCCTATAAGGCCGACATGACCATTAGTAAACTCGAAACATAGGCCGACAAGGCCATACGATTATCCATACACCTGACATCTGTCTACAAGCCTCTAAGAGTACATAAAATCATAAAGGTCGGGACAGGGCCCCGCCATACCAATCAATACATATCCAAAGCATACTGACCAAATAGGCAACTCCGGAGCAAGTGGAGTGCACCAACACCTTCGCTGAGCTGATAGCCTACTAGGAGGACTGTCAACCTATCAATCGAGACCTGCGGGCATGAAATGCAGCGTCCCCAGGAAAAAGGGACGTCAGTACGAATAAAGTACCGAGTATGGTAGGCAGGAAAGCTTAAACAAGAACAGTAATGTAAAGAGAGAGATAGAGGAGATACAACCTGTAACATCTGAGTGCCTCTGGGGGTTACTGATATGAAATGCATAATACATATATATACATAAACCTTTTAAAACATTTGCCTCTGTGGGCATCATCATCATCATATCGTACTCGGCCTCAAAGAGGACTCGGTAAAAGCGTACCCGACCATCATAAGGTTCGGTAGAATCGTACCCGGCCACGTGGAGCTCGGTAAAACCAACTGATTAGTGGTTGCACAATAGGTGCCGTACCCGGCCAACTATAGAGCGGCTCGGTAGAGTAAAATAGATAATATATATAATGCATGCTAGACTCATGGAATCACCTTCTAAACCTTTTGGAGTGACTTAAGAACACTATGGACATCCATACCCTCAATATGAACCTTATTAGGATTCAAGGATCATACACACTTGCTTAGAATAATTTTATAAGGAAAGAACAACATGGACAACCTTAGTTGCTAGGAGTAGATCTGTTATGATGTAGCGTATTCATTTCACTTTAGATCATGCAAAAAGAAAGAAGAAAGTGCCTTAACATACCATAAACCCGTTGAGTCCTTAATCACTTCCAAGAAACTCTTCAAACAAGTCAACTCAATCTATCATAGTATAAGGAGATTCAAAATCAGTGCTGAGCAAAGGCTAAGTTTATAACTTAAGCTAGTAGCTCGTTTAGCTAAATTTTGGCAGCATCTCCCTTGTAACAAGGGCCTCCTCCAATACCATATACAAACAACAATGACCAGAGCAATCCATCAATACATAATTATCAATATCAAGACACCATATAACAACAACAAGTCACAACTACATTACGACGAGCGGCAAGCTCCGATTGGAATCCGTATACCCCTTATCAATCCTTATAGACTTCTTACTTCAACATAAAAGTATCATTAACTTGATAATGAAGTCATTAATCAATGATTCTAGCCTTATACCATATATTTATAACAACGAAATTAATCCACAACTTCAACTATCCCCAACTAGCAACTTTATTCACTAGTTCATGTCTAGCCCATCCATTTAACTTAATCAATATCAAGATAACCTTAGGCACAAGCAATAACACAATATACATACCTCCTATAGTAACTTCAAGTAAAAATCCAAGTTATATTCATTTTACAACAACCCTTAATAGCAATACAACACCATAGAAGTGACTTAAGCTAATCCAAGTATTATCTTGAGGTTTATCATCCTAACAACTTAACCAACATACAAGAAAGATTAAGCACAATTAGTAGGTTGTTATAATAACCTTAGACAGCAGCAACAACTTCGAATTTTATCCAAATACAGCCCACAACAATCCTCAATGACAACACAACCTCAAAGAGGTGTTGTTCTTCACTAGAACTAAGTTTTGATTTTGAAATATGGTGTAATCACTTAGGAATCACTTCAAACCCTTGTGGTATACGTTTAGGAGGGTTAGGAGAAGTTTGGAGACGAATATTAGTTGAAAAATGAGCAAAAATAGGCGTCCAAATCGTTTATAAATAGAAGTAGGTCAACCACCGCCTAAGTGGGTCCCATTGGGAGCTGCTTGCGCGGTCTCGCGAAAACATGAATATCTCTCTACTCCGATGTCGTATTGACGAACGGTTTAATGCGTTAGAAACTAAACTCGTAGATTTTCAATTTGGTAGGTAGAACAACCCATGATTCCAAGTATATTTTGAGATATTCTCAGATACATTTGACCTAAATTTCAGCAAATTTATGAATGTAACTTGTGATGACCTTTGCCAACTCTTGTTCCACAACTTGCTTGCCTTCAAAATGTAGAAAATGAATATCATACGACTAAAATAAATCATAGAATAACCTCCTTATCATATTAAGAACCCTAGTCTCACCCCATAGTACATGTTATAACATTCCAAACTTGTCGACTTTTGACGAAACTTATTTTCTTCAATTGGTTTAGCTTCTAAGATTTCCAACCCTCTTGGTACTCGTTATTCATGATCTTAAATATTTGTAACCTCCAAGGTAACATGATTAACTTACTTTATTTGCTTCCATATATAATCTCATTTCCGAGCTTACATCAATGACTTACGACGTACTCTCACGTATGAAAACTTGGGGTGTAACATCATTCCCCCTTTGGAACATTCGTCCTCGAATGTTGACTAATGCGTTTATCAGTTTCATAAACTATGGCTCTTACGAATACTTTAATTCTCATCTTTCCATCTAAGCAACTATTTTGTGAATAAATCCAAATGCTTGGGCATTCCCCCCTTTTAGGCCTCTTTGTCACGCCATGACATGTGGTCGGAATTCTTCCAACATCATAACATTTGCTACCTTATGTCATGCAGTATTTACGACTGTGTCCTTGTATGAGCGTCTAGCGACTTGTCTTCTCTTTTTCCTCCATCTTTTAGCCAATCTCTTATCCTCACTTTATGAACATATACAGAATTATGACAAGTTGTCCCTCTAGACATTTATAGGTGTACTGATGTCTTTCGCTTGGTACTTTATCGAACTTAAGACTATTTCTATCTCTTGTTTCATAGCCTTGTATATCCATCCTTATGGATTTACTACATCTAGGTAGGTTATACTATACCATAAAACTTACTTCGGTTTATTATTACTGAGGTTTGCTACCCAACTCCAGGTTACTCTCTCGCTGCTTATCCTATATGTATAAATCTAAGCTCTGATACCACTTTTGTCATCCATGTGGACATCTTACTAATAATTCTTCATTAACTCTATTCTTATTTTCCTACTAACATTTATGTTTATCACTTTATTCTGAAAACATCAAGAAGACATTCTTTTGCTTTTAGCTCCCCTTGCTTCATCTCACTGGCTCTTCGGGATACTTAAAATTCTCTCTCCTAGGGACACGAGCTATGCTAAGGTAATATTTATCCCTTTAAGGCTTCCAGTGGCTATCTTTATAGTACTCATATCTAGCTGTACTATTTTAGAGTGCGCCATCTGGGTATCCCACAAGGAGATTTATTAGCACATTTGCATTATGCTTCAAAAATTGTCAACTAACACAAACAATCAATTCACCATTATGGGTTATCCTAACCCCAACCGGATCTTGATATCTCGTCCTTTTCTTAATCTACACATGTTATCCCCCAATAGGGTATAACTGAGATAGGTATGATCAATTATACATACCTCTGTTACTGTTGAGGGTAACTTACAATGCTTATATTTTTCTGCCGGAGATGAAAATACCAATAATCTTTATTAACTAGGTGCCTTGTACCCTTCCCATGTTTCTCCTCTAACTCAACTCTTTCACATCCACATAAAATATTTTACCAACCATCTTTTTAAATGTAGGTATTGTTGTATTACGACTAAAGTCGAATTTAGGAGTTTGAATTCTTACAACAGAGCTCTACCACACGATCTAGAATAAGAAGAAATAGTGACAGTCCTAAATGCCCTGTAGCCTCCTGCTTATAAGTGTGGTGCACTACACACCCATAAACAAGAATCTACTAGACACGGCTTGTAGAATCCCTAAGACAGAACTGCTCTGATACCACTTCTGTCACGACCCAAACAAAAGGGCCGCGACAGGCACCCGGTGCCTTACTCAACCGAGTACCAACGTAACATATCTTTCTTAACATGTTATCATGAGTAAATGAGCCAGAAAACCCGTCATGAGATAACAAGAATAAAACATAAGGGAATACTCAACATATGAAGACCCAACATGATATACAAACTAATATATGTGACATACGGGCCTATAAGGCCGACATGACCATTAGTAAACTCGAAACATAGGCCGACAAGGCCATACAATTATCCATACACCTGACATATGTCTACAAGCCTCTAAGAGTACATAAAATCATAAAGGTCGGGACAGGGCCCCGCCATATCAATCAATACATATCCAAAGCATACTGACCAAATAGGCAACTCCGGAGCAAGTGGAGTGCACCAACACCTTCGCTGAGCTGATAGCCTACTAGGAGGACTGTCAACCTATCAATCGGGACCTGCGGGCATGAAATGCAGCGTCCCCAGGCAAAAGGGACGTCAGTACGAATAAAGTACCGAGTATGTTAGGCAGGAAAGCTTAAACAAGAACAGTAATGTAAAGAGAGAGATAGAGGAAATACAACCTGTAACATCTGAGTGCCTCTGGGGGTTACTGATATGAAATGCATAATACATATATATACATAAACTTTTTAAAACATTCGCCTCTGTGGGCATCATCATCATCATATTGTACCCGGCCTCAAAGAGGACTCGGTAAAAGTGTACCCGACCATCATAAGGTTCGGTAGAATCGTACCTGGCCACGTGGAGCTCGGTAAACCCAACTGATCAGTGGTTGCACAATAGGTGCCGTACCCGGCCGACTATAGAGCGGCTCGGTAGAGTAAAATAGATACTATATATAATGCATGCTAGACTCATGGAATCACCTTCTAAACCTTTTGGAGTGACTTAAGAACACTATGGACATCCATACCCTCAATATGAACCTTAGTAGGATTCAAGGATCATACACACTTGCTTAGAATAATTTTATAAGGAAAGAACAACATGGACAACCTTAGTTGCTAGGAGTAGATCCGTTATGAAGTAGCGTATTCATTTCACTTTAGATCATGCCAAAAGAAAGAAGAAAGTGCCTTAACATACCTTAAACCCGTTGAGTCCTTAATCCCTTCCAAGCAACTCTTCAAACAAGTCAACTCAATCTATCATAGTATAAGGAGATTCAAAATCAGTGCTGAGCAAAGGCTAAGTCTATAACTTAAGCTAGTAGCTCGTTTACGTAAATTTGGGCAGCATCTCCCTTGTAACAAGGGCCTCCTCCAATACCATATACCAACAACAATTACCAGAGCAATCCATCAATACATAATTATCAATATCAAGACACCATATAACAACAACAAGTCACAACTACATTACGACGAGCGGCAAGCTCCGATTGGAATCCGTATACCCCTTATCAATCCTTATAGACTTCTTACTTCAACATAAAAGTATCATTAACTTGATAATGAAGTCATTAATCAATGATTCCAGCCTTATACCATATATTTATAACAACGAAAATAATCCACAACTTCAACTATCCCCAACTAGCAACTTTATTCACTAGTTCATGTCTAGCCCATCCATTTAACTTAATCAATATCAAGATAACCTTAGGCACAAGCAAGAACACAATATACATACCTCCTACAGTAACTTCAAGTCAAAATCCAAGTTATATTCATTTTACAACAACCCTTAATAGCAATACAACACCATAGAAGTGACTTAAGCTAATCCAAGTATTATCTTGTAGTTTATCATCCTAACAACTTAACCAATATACAAGAAAGATTAAGCACAATTAGTAGGCCATTATACTAACCTTAGAAAGCAGCAACAACTTCGAATTTCATCCAAATATAGCCCACAACAATCCTCAATGACAACACAACCTCAAAGAGGTGTTGTTCTTCACTAGAACTAAGTTTTGATTTTGAAATATGGTGTAATCACTTAGGAATCACTTCAAACCCTTGTGGTATATGTTTAGGAGGGTTAGGAGAAGTTTGGAGACGAATATTAGTTGAAAAATGAGCAAAAATAGGCGTCCAAATCGTTTATAAATAGAAGTAGGTCAACCACCGCCTAAGTGGGTCCCATTGGGAGCTGCTTGCGCGGTCTCGCGAAAACACGAATATCTCTCTACTCCGATGTCGTATTGACGAACGGTTTAATGCGTTAGAAACTAAACTCGTAGATTTTCAATTTGGTAGGTAGAACAACCCATGATTCCAAGTATATTTTGAGATATTCTCAGATACATTTGACCTAAATTTCAGCAAATTTATGAATGTAACTTGTGATGACCTTTGCCAACTCTTGTTCCACAACTTGCTTGCCTTCAAAATGTAGAAAATGAATATCATACGACTAAAATAAATCATAGAATAACCTCCTTATCATATTAAGAACCCTAGTCTCACCCCATAGTACATGTTATAACATTCCAAACTTGTCGACTTCTGACGAAACTTATTTTCTTCAATTGGTTTAGCTTCTAAGATTTCCAACCCTCTTGGTACTCGTTATTCATGATCTTAAATATTTGTAACCTCCAAGGTAACATGATTAACTTACTTTATTTGCTTCCAAATATAATCTCATTTCCGAGCTTACATCAATGACTTACGACGTACTCTCACGTATGAAAACTTGGGGTGTAACACCCTACACAAGGTTAGACAAGCCACTTACCTCGAACCAACTCAAAATCAATCCGACACCACTTTTTTTTTGCCACAAGTACTCGACTCCAAATGGCCCAAATCTATCCAATTCAATTGCATAATATAAATAACA
This sequence comes from Nicotiana sylvestris, assembly GCF_000393655.2. Classification (NCBI taxonomy): domain Eukaryota; kingdom Viridiplantae; phylum Streptophyta; class Magnoliopsida; order Solanales; family Solanaceae; genus Nicotiana; species Nicotiana sylvestris. Next base: position 117,122,818 of record NC_091061.1, read on the forward strand.
CTTCAACTAACTGATTCTACAATTACATTCTAAGATAATACGCGAAATTATGTAAAATGACCAAAATGCCCCTCCGGCCCACGTCTGGGAATCGACTGAAATTTACATTTTCAGAAACCACGTACTCTCACGAGTTATACATAACAAGAACACTGAAATCGGAGTCCAAATGACCCATCAAATCCTCAATTAAAGGCCTCTTAAACTCAAGCCCTAATTACCCATTTTTCCCAAATTTCTCACCACTAATTAGGTCTTTAATCACATAAAAATGAGTTATGACGTCAAGGACGTTACCTCGAAGTGATTTCCCTTTGCTTTCCTCAAAATCTCTCTCAAAAGCTTCAAACCCGGATGAAAATGGTGAAAGAATCCCTCAAATTCGCGAAGGCAACTATTTATATGTTCTACCCAGCGATTTCTGCATTTGCGACCCGGGGACCGCATCTACGGTCCCGCTTCTACGGAAACTATGTCGCATCTGCGACTTTCATTTAAATGACCAGAAACCGCATCTGCGATTACATTTTCGCAGATGCGACACCGCTTCTGCGGTGTCCCTTCCGCATCTGCGGAACCTAAAGGAAAGACATAAATGCGCTTTTGCGGTCTCCTTAGCCACTTCTGCGGCGCCGCATCTGCGGTCCCTAAACCGCAGATGCGAAAATACCAGAAGCAGCAAAAATATAGCAGTTGCAACAATTTCTCAAACTTCCCGTCAACCATACGAAATCAACTCGAGGCCCCCAGGACCTCAAATAAAAGCACCAACATCACCTATTACCTCATTCAAACTTGTATCAATCCTTAAAACACCTAAAACACCATCGAAACCTCGAATTAATTAAGGATTTGAGCCTAAGAACTCCAATTTTCCTCAAAATACGCTTTTAATCAAAAAGTCTATCAAACCTCATCCGAATGACCTGAATTTTGCACACACATCCTAAATGACAAAACGAAACTATTGCAACTTTCGGAATTCCATTCCGTCCCTCAGATCAAAATCTCGCTATCAAACCGGAAACTTCAAAAATTCAACATTTGGCGTTTCATGCCTAAATTAGCTACGGACCCCCAAAACACAATCCGAACATGCTCCTAACCCCAAAATCACCCAACGGAGCTAACAGGACCATAAGATTTCCATTCCGAGGTCGTCTTGACATTGTTCCGACTACGGTCAACTTTCTAACACTTAAGCTCTCATTTAGGGACTAATTGTCCCAAAACTCCCCGAAACTCAAAACCGAGCATCCTGGCAAATCACATTAGCATAAATAAACTTGGGGAAAGCAGTTAATAGGGGATCGGGGCATTAATTCTTAAGATGACCGGCCAGGTCATCACATCCTCCTACACCTAAACATTCGTTCGTCCTCGAATAAGCATAAAGACATACCTGAAGTAGTGAAAAGATTAGGGTAATGGCTGCGCATATCTTGCTCGGTCTCCTAGGTCGCCTCCTCGACCGGCTGACCCCGCCACTGAACCTTCATTGATGTAATGTTCTTTGACCTTAGCTTTCTAACCTGCCTATCCAATATTGCCGCTGGCTCCTCAATATAAGATAGATCTTTGTCCAACTGGACTGAATTGAAATCCAACACGTGCGACGGATCACAGTAATACCTCTGGAGCATCGAAATATGAAATACCAGATGAACTCCTACCAAGCTGGGAGGTAAGGCAAGCTTATAATCAACCTCCCCCACACGCTTGAATATCCCAAAAGGGCCAATAAACCTCGGACTCAACTTCCCTGTCTTCCCAAATCTCATAACGCCCTTCATAGGCAATACCCGAAGCAAAACCCTCTCTCCAACCATAGAGGAAACATCACGAACCTTCCGGTCTGCGTAACTCTTCTGTTCTGACTGGGTTGTACGGAGTCTATCCTGAATCACCTTAACCTTCTACAAAGCATCCTAAACCAAATCTGTGCCCAATAGTCTAGCCTTACTCGGTTCAAATCAACCCTCCGGGGATCTACACGATCTCCCATATAAAGCCTCATATGGTGCCATCTTAATGCTGGACTGATAGTTGTTGTTGTAAGAAAAATCTGCCAACGGCAAAAACTAATCCCAAGACCCTCCAAACTCATTCACATGCACGAAGCATATCCTCAAGAATCCGAATAGTGCGCTCGGACTGTCCGTCCGTCTGAGGATGAAATGCTATACTCAACTCTACCCGAGTACCTAACTCATGTTGAACGACTCTCCAGAACTATGATGTGAACTGGGTACCTCTATCTGAAATGATGGAAACCGAAATACCATGCAGACGAACAATCTCCCGGATATAGATCTCCGCCAACCGCTCCGAGAAATAAGTAGTGCATAAAGGAACAAAATGAGCGGACTTGGTCAGCCGATCCACAATCACCCAAATAGCATCAAACTTCCTCAAGGTCCATGGGAGCCCAACTACAAAGTCCATGGTGATCCGCTCCCACTTCAACTTCGGGATCTCTATCTGCTGAAGCAACCCACCCGGTCTCTGGTGCTCATACTTCACCTGCTGACAGTTGAGACACCGAGCTACGAATCCAACTATATATTTCTTCATCTGCCTCCACCAATAGTGCTGTCTAAAATCTTGATAAATCTTCCCATCACCCGGATGAATGGAATACCGCGAGCTATGGGTCTCCTCTAGAATCAACTCTCGAAGCTCATTAACATTGGGTACACAAATCCGATCCTACTTCCTCAATACCCCATCATCACCAATAGTCATATCCCTAGCATCACCGTGCTGGACCTTGTCCTTGAGGACAAGTAAATGAGGGTCATCATACCGCCGCTCCATGATACTATAAAATAAGGAAGACCGAGAAACCACGCAAGCTAGAACCCGACTGGGCTCCGAAAGATCCAATCTCACAAACTGGCTGGCTAAGACCTGAATATCCATCGCCATAGGCCTCTCTGATGCTGGTAAATATGCCAAACTCCCCAAACTCTCTACCCGGCGACTCAAAGCATCCGCCACCACATTGGCCTTGCCCCGGTGATACAAAATAGTGATATCATAGAACTTTAGCAACTCCAACCATCTCCTCTGGTGCAAATTTAGATCATTTTGCTTGAACAAATGCTTCAAGCTCCGATGATTAGTATAGATCTCACAGGGAACCCCGTATAAATGATGGCGCCAAATCTTCAGGGCGTGAACAATGGCAGCTAACTCAATGTCGTGAACGAGGTAGTTCTTCTCATGTATCTTTAAATATCTGGATGCGTAGGCAATCACCCTACCATCCTGCATCAACACCTCTCCGAGACCAACCCTCGAGGCATCATAATAGACCGTATAAGACCCTGAATCTGTAGGTTGTATCAAAATTGGGGCTATGGTCAAAGCTATCTTGAGCTTTAAAAAGCTCGCCTCACACTCCTCCGTCCACTGAAATGGAGCACCCTTCTGGGTCAACCTGGTCAAAGGGGCTGCAATCGATGAAAACCCCTCCACAAAACCACGGTAGTAGCCCGCCAAAAGAAGGAAACTATGAATCTCGGTAGCTGAGGATGGTCTGAGCCAACTCTACACGGCCTCTATCTTCTTCGGATCCACCTAAATACCCTCACACAATACCATATGTCCTAAGAATGCCACTGAATCAAACCAAAACTCACATTTCGAGAATTTAGCATATAACTTCATGTCTCTCAGTATCTGAAGCATAGTCCTAAGGTATTGCTCATGATCTTCCTGACTCCGGGAATACACCAGAATATCATTAATAAAGAAAATGACGAACAAGTCAAGATATGGCCGGAATACACTGTGCATCAAATGCATGAAGGCTGCTGGGGCATTGGTCAGCCCAAATGAAATAACAAGGAACTCGGAATGACCATATCGAGTCCTAAAAGAAGTCTTCGGGATATCTGGCTCCTGAATTTTCAACTGATGGTAACATGAGCACAAATTAATCTTAGAAAAAACTCGTGCGCCCTGAAGCTGCTCAAACAGATCGTCAATACGAGGCAAAAGATAATGGTTTCTCACTGTAACCTTGTTCAACTGGCGATAATCAATACACATACGCATAGAACCATCCTTTTTCCTCACAAACAAGACAGGAGCACCCCAAGGTGATACACTGGGCCGAAAAAAACCCTTATCAAGCAATTCCTGTAATTGATCCTTCAACTCCTTCAACTCAGGAGAAGCCATACGATACGGAGGAATAGAAATGGGCTGAGTGCCCGGCAACAGATCAATGCCAAAATCAATATCTCTATTAGGCGGCATGCCTGGAAGATCAGCTGGAAACATATCGGGAAAATCCCATACTACTGGGACTGAATCAACTGAAAGTGTATCAATACTGACATCTCTCACATAAGGTAAATACGTGTCACACCCCTTCTCAACCATACACTGAGCTTTAAGAAAAGAAATAACTCTACTAGGGGCGTAATCTAAAGTACCTCTCCACTCAACACGTGGTGGACCTGGCATAGCCAGCGTCATAATTTTGGCATGACAATCAAGAATAGCATAATGGGGCGACAACCAGTCCATGCCAAAGATAATATCGAAGTCAACCATACTGAGCAATAATAAATCAGCTTTGGTCTCAAAACCACTAAGATCAACCAAACACGACCGATAAACGCGGTCCACAATAAGAGAATCTCTCACAGGAGTAGAAACATAAACAGGGAAGCTCAAAGACTCCCGAGATACACCCAAATGCGGAGCAAAATAAGAAGACACATAAGAGTAAGTAGATCCTGGATCGAATAGAACCGATGCATTACTGTGGCAAACCAATATAATACATGTGATGACAGAATCGGAGGCAACAGCCTCGACACGAGCAGGAAGGGCATAGTATCTGGCCTAGCCTCCCCCTCTAGGGCGACCTCTACCTCCTCGACCTCCACCTCCAGCTGGTTGAGCAGGTGGGGTAGCAAATGGAGCTATAACCATAGCCTGAGAACTCTGTGGGGCATGTTGTGGCTGGGAAGTCTGTGGAGGTTCACCCCTCTCAAGTCTGGGGCAATCCCTCACCATATGACATGTGTCACCACACTCAAGACAAGATCTAGGAGGACGTTGTGGCTATGATTGGCTAGGGTCAGGTTTGCTGGACTGACCTCTGAAAGCACCCCGCGTAGGAGGCGCTCTAGATACCTGTGGTGCATTATAAGGCTCTTGAGGTCTAGGAGGATTCGGAGCACTACTGGCTACTGGAAGAGCTGAATGAATAGGGCGACTCATATAACACCTAACATGATGACCTGCAACTGGGGTACGGGCACCAGAATAATGGCTCGACTCTCGACACCTTTTGTCCTCCCTCACCTCTCTCTCCCTAGCATGCATACCCTCAATCCTCCTAGCAATGCTCACCACCTGCTGATAAGAAATATCCATCTCCAACTCACGAGGCATGCTAGATCTGATGTTGGGAATAAGGCCCTCAATAAATCAGCGAACTCTCTCGTGAACAGTAGAAACCAAGACTGGTTCATGCCTAGCCAAACTGGTGTAAGGGACAGCATACTCTGAAACAGTCATAGCATCCTAGCGCAAATGCACAAACTCTGCACGCCATGTGTCCCTGAGGCTCTAAGGAACATACTCCCTCAGGAACAGATCTGAAAACTGAGTCCAAGTCAGTGAAGCAGCCTCATCTGGATTGTCTAACTCATAGGTGCGCCACCACTCATAGGCGGCTCCTCGAAGCTAGAAGGTAGTGAAAGAAACCCCGCTCGATCCTGAGATACCCATGGTACGGAGAATGCGGTAACACTGATCAAAAAATCCCAGAGCATCCTCTAATGCTAGACCACGAAATACAGGAGTCTTGTACTTTTTGAACCTCTCAAGCCTCAACTGCTCATCCTCGAAAGCAGCTACCCTGTCCTCGGGCTGAGCTGGCACTGCAGGCGGTATAGGAATAATCTCAGGGACCTGCTCAACATGCACTCACTGCTCAAGAGTGCGGGCGGCAGGAGTTTGTGCTCCTCCCCCGGCCTGGGATGTGGCTGCAGCAAGGGGAAGCAACCTTGCCTGAGCCAAGGCAATGTACATGCTCATGAATTATGCCAAAGTATCCTGAAGAGCTGGAGTGGTAGTAGTAGCAGGCGTGTTAGGTGCCAAGACTCCGGCTGGATCTGCTGGTGGTACCTCCGCGGCAGCTCGCGCAGGTGCTAAGGCTGCACCACATGCGGATCCTCGGCCTCTACTCCGACCCCGGCCTCTGAGGGCTGCAGTAGGAGGCACGGGTGCCTAATCATCTCAAGTAGCACATGTCATCACCATCTGTGAGAGAATAGAAGACAGAAGTTTAGATTGGTGATGTCAAAATATCGCACGACAAGGAAATCAAATGAAGTACAATTTTCCTAAAGATTACATAGCCTTTCATAGATAAGTACAGATGTCTTCGTACCAATCAGCGAGACTATAATAAACCGGTTTGTGATCCATGACTCCTATGAACCTAAAGCTCTGATACCAACTTGTCACGACCCTGGTTCGACATCCGTGAACCATCGTGATGGCACCTAGTCTATACGACTAGGTAAGCCTAATATGCGAAAGAAAAACCAAAATTTGCGGAAGTAAAACAATTTAAAACAGAACTAAAGTAGTAACAGTGTTTAAATATGCCGCTCGGCTCACACCATGTTTAACTCTCAATACCAATACATAAATCCAAGACACGGAAACCTACGAATCACAAGCTAAGATCAATACTATATGGCTCTAACTCCAGAATATTAAAGAAGGGCTAAATACTAAAAGTAGGAATAGAAAGGGACTGCTCGATCTGCAGATGCGGCAGATGTACCTCGAAGACTCTACCAGTCGCCTCCTCAAGGATGATAGGCCTGAGTAGGGGTACCTGGATCTGCACATGAAAAACATGCGCATAAAAGGCATGAGTACACCACAGCGTTACTCAGTAAGTGCCAAGCCTAACCTCGGTTGGGTAGTGACGAGAAAGGTCAGAGACCTACTGAGGTTAAATAAAATATAAATATCAACAGTATAGAATGGAACCATATAAATAAGTACAACAGTAAAATAACAAAGGATGAACAGAACAGCAACAACTATACAGAACAAGGTAAACATGAGAAGGAAATATAGCTCAGCTCCAATAGTCACAATCGGGGATCTCCCAGGATACCGTCCTGTAGTCCCATCTTTACATATACAGTGAATCTCCCGGGATACCGTCCTGTAGTCCATCATATATATATGTTCGAAGGATCTACCGGAATCCTGTTCTGTAGTCCCAAATGTAAATACCCAATACTGGGGGAATCTACCGGGTGCATTCCCGTAGTTCCATATAATTGTGCAGGGGGATCTACCGGGAATCTAACTTGTAGTCCCAAAGTAAATATGTAGGGGGATCTACCGGGAATCTAACCCGTAGTCCCAAAGTAAACAGACAAGGGGGAGCTATCGGTATCCCACATCCGTAGTCCCAAAATAAATTCACAGCAACAGCAGGAAGATATACAGAAATGGCAAAATTTCATATTAAGGCAATAAGTGATTCTAGCCTAGCATGCTGCACAGAATTCAAGTAAGGCAGGCTAAATCAAATAAAGCAAATTAAGTCACTCAGACATGCTTTCCTAAGCTAATAACAGGCTTAATAGTGCAAGAAATAGAAACATGAAAGGAAACATACTAGTAATTACTTAAGAAAAATCGGATTTCCAATAATTAGCACAAGTACGCACTCGTCACCTCACGTACAAGGCATTCCAATTACCAAATATACCAATCCTAAGGGGAAGGTCCCACACACAAGGTTAGACAAGCCACTTACCTCGAACCAGCTCAAAATCAATCTGACACCACTTTTTTGCCACGAGTACTCGACTCCAAATAGCCCAAATCTATCCAATTCAATTGCAAAATATAAATAACACTTCAACTAACTGATTCTACAATTAAATTCTAAGCTAATAAGCGAAATAATGTAAAATGACCAAAATGCCCCCGGGTCCACATCTCGGAATCAGGTAAAATTTATATTTTTAGAAATCTCGTACTCTCACGAGTCTATACATAACAAGAACAATGAAATCGGAGTCCAAATGGACCCTCAAATACTAAATTAAAGGCGTCTTAAACTCAAGCCCTAATTACCCATTTTCCCCAAATTTCTCACCACTAATTAGGTCTTTAATCACATAAAAACGAGTTATGAAGTCAAGGACGTTACCTCCAAGGATTCCCCTTTGTTTTACTCAAAAATCTCTCTCAAAAGTTTCAAACCTAGATGAAAATGGTGAAAGAATCCCTCAAATTCGCGAAGGCAACTATTTATATGTTCTGCCCAGCGATTTCCGCATTTACGACCATGGGACCGCATCTACGGTCCCACTTTTGTGGAAACTACATTGCATCTGTGACTTTCATTTAAATGACCAGAAACCGCATCTGCGATTACATTTTCGCAGATGCAACATCACTTCTGCGATGTCCCTTCCGCATCTGCGGAACCTGAAGGAAAGACATAAATCCGCTTCTGCGGTCTCCTTAACCGCTTCTGCAGTTGCAACAACTTCTCAAACTTCCCGTCAACCATACGAAATCACCCCGAGGCCCCCAGGACCTCAACCAAAAGCACCAACATCACATATTACCTCATTCAAACTTGTACCAATCCTTAAAACACCTAAAACAACATCGAAACCTCGAATTAATCAAGGATTTGAGCCTAAGAACTCCAGTTTTCCCCAAAATATGCTTTTGATCAACAAGTCTATCAAACCTCGTCCGAATGACCTGAAATTTTGCACACACATCCCAAATGATACAACGGAACTACTGCAACTCTCGGAATTCCATTCCGACCCTCGGATCAAAATCTTGCTATCAAACCGGAAACTTCATAAATTCAACCTTCGGCGTTTCAAGACTAAATTAGCTACGGACCCCCAAAACACAATTCGAACACGCTCCTAACCCCAAAATCACCCATCGGAGCTAACGGAACCATTAGATTTCCGAGTCCGTTTTCACATTGTTTCGACTACGGTCAACTTTCCAACACTTAAGCTCTCATTTAGGGACTAATTATCCCAAAACTCCCCGAAACTCAAAACCGAACATCCCGGCGAATCACATTAGCAAAAATAAACTTGGGGAAAGCAGTTAATAGGGGATCGGAGCGTTAATTCTTAAGAAGATCGGCCGGATAGTCACAATACAGAGGTGGCTGGGCGGGGAAAATGGGTCACTAGAGTTTGGATGAGGCATTATAAACAGAGGGGAAGGGCTGTTGTGAGTCGTTGATCATTTAAGATCAACGACCAAGAACAAAGGGAAAGCAGGGCAGGTCATTGAGATGGGTCGTGACCGGGTTTATTAAAATGGTCATCTGGTTTGGGCTAGGGAATTGGGCTAAGGGTTTTGGGCCATAATTTTGGTCCGAAATCAACTCAAAATTGGACCATAGTTAAAATACATGAAATTTGTTAAAAATAATTTATAAAAAATAATTAATAAATAATAAATAATAAATAATATTATTTATGCAGTATAATTCTTAAAAATAATAGCTTAATATTATAAAAATATAAAAAAAATGATATTTTAGCATAAATAATGTAAAAAATATATATAATTATGTGTAGAATGTAGGCTATTATTTCAAATAATTGTGTAAATAGATTGAAAATACAAATATAATTAAATAAAATAAAGTAAAATATTATAAAATATACATGTGGGTGTAAATAATAGATTTGGATGATTAAATCATCCCAAAATAATTTTAAGAGATAATTAATAAATATTTAAATAATTTAAATGCAAGAAAATTAATTTTAAAGGTTTAAAAGTTATAGAAAATTATAGAAAGGGCTCATATGACTCTTGTAAATTGGATAATAATAAAAAAATTATATTTTAAAAGAATATACAATATTTTGTAAAATATGAAGCAAAATTGGATATCAATAATGGTTAAAAAAATTTAAAATATCTTTTACTATTCTTGTTTTAATTTTTTTTAAAAGTCTATGCTACTAAAGAGTTTTTTGGGGTATATTATCCAATTATTGATGTTTATTTACTTGTAGGAATTATTGATATAATCGATGGTGAACGAAATAAAAACTTGCTGAAATATTGGAGAACGAATGAACTAACATTTCTGATTCTTTCAAGAATGGCACGAGATGTATTAACTATTCAAGCTTCATCAGTTGCTTCCAAAAGCACTTTCAGTGCATCACGATTTCAAATTGAAGACCACAGATACTCGTTAGCGGAAGACACCTTAAAGACTACCGTTATATTTAGAGATTAAATTAAAGAGAAGAGAAGAAATTTTGGTCTTCCAGAAATAATTTATAATGAAAAACTATCTAATGGAGATGGCGGGAGCAGAAGAACAATTGCTACCAATTTCAAGCGAAGACCTATGAAAAGTTATTGAAAATTACATGGATCGTTCAAAAGAAATATGTGATTTTATTTTTCCAAGTATTAAAATAAAATTAAATACGTGTAACTTGTATTAGAAATAAATGTTTATATTGTATTAAATAAAATAAAAGGCACTTCATAGTCTTAAATTTTTTTCATTCCTTAAATTTTGTCTATTTAAATATAATAATTTTTTTAAAATTTTAAAATATTCTTAAGTACCCTTACAGTCTCCTTAAGTACCCTCCCCCCTATATCCTCGTCAATAATGGTACCGATACTGTACCCCCAAAAAATTCTCTTATCACGTACTCTTAAATTACCCCAACCCAATTCCCATAAGGAACCCCTTTATTGGTACTTGTAGGGGTCGAAATCTTACCGTAGTGGTCGTCCCCAATAGGAATGACAAGGGGTCAACCAAGCTGTAATCATGCCCAGGGGCGAGATAGCAAAGAGCACCTCGGCCATCGTCGGGGTCAAATCGTCGAAAAGTATATATAATAGAACAAGCACTGTGTTCGACCAACGACAAAAGGTACAGTCGTAAGAAAGTACGCCGGTCAAAGACCATTGCATAAAAAGGGAAAGGAACTATATATATGGGCAGAGAGAGCTCATAGAAGGGGGGGGATTTTTTGGGAGGAGAGCAGCCACAGCAGGGGAAACAAGAGGAATCTCTTATTTATCATCAGTAACTTCTCTTCCCCTTCTTTGCTCCTTTGATCATGATGCATCTCTAGATGTAAGATCATCTCTCATGTTTGATGTACGATTGTCATATTAATAAATCTTATACATTCATACTCTTCTTTATTTCGCACTTTATATGTTTGGATCTAAAATTAATCACGTTTGGCTAAGACTTACCTTCTTTATTATCAATAATTAGTTTGACAAAAGAGTTTTAAACCTTTTGCCCAAATAATTTGGCGTCGTCGATGGAGATTTCTTAGCCAAATTTCTTAGTTTCCTTCAGATCTAAAACCGGAAAAATGTAGCCACCCACTCGAAAGAGTAGTAAATAAACCTCACATGCTAATCTAGATCATGCTGCTACATAAAAGTAGAAGTTATAGCCAATATCCACGCAAAACCCATATCTCGCTAGTAGCGATGGATTTAGCATGACATACGCATGTTCAAAATAGGATCATGGTAATCTGGCGTGACCACATCCCCATTTGACACATTCACCTTGTATATTAACCCCCGATCCCACCCTTCATGAGAGGACAGCAGCTTGATATGCAGTCCTTTGAAAGAATGGGCACATCCTGCCTAGTTTCACATTCCCACACACATCGGATGGCCCTTGAATGAAGTATGACATGTCTCCCTTGTTGTGTGTACGAATTGAACGAGAACGGGGTGGGACTCGATTTCAACACTACAGCAAGTGAGGCGAGCCCAACCCGCACAAAGCTTAGATACTGCTAAAAAAATGGTGCTGAACACGGCCTCCAAATCTAAAATCACCATTCCATGAATCATTCAAACACTAGGCAGAGCAAGCAACGCTACAAAACCACCCCCTTTCGCCTACCCGTTGGATCGAGGTACGGAAAACTTCATTTTGGTTTACCCTCTGTTGTTTGTTTAAATAGGAACACGAGTGCCCGCAAAGACAAGCAAGCAAAGGAGCATTCCAACTAGAAACAATGGAAGGAAAACTACTACCAAATAATTGAAATGCCACCCACCTCAAACACCTCAACTCCTGAAAGAGGAGACACCTCAAGTCGTACTCTCTTTCCCTCACCGGGGTTTCGCCCAACCGGGTTCTCGAGAATCTTTCTAATGGGGAACCAAAAGGGATGTCTCGAAGTTCAAGTATGATTCATCACCCCGCCTGCTGACTACTTGCCCAGACCGGGCAATGAAGGGAATAGATACATGGAAACTTCTCCAATATATGTATGAAACGAACATGTATAGCACTCCCTAGTGAGTGAAACAGCAGTATTTTATACTCCCTGTCATCGTATTCTCCAATGCAGGCAAACTTAAAAAAATACTGGGACTTACTCAGGAAACGCAGAAGTTAAGCAAAACTGGGACTCCCCCAGAGAATGCCCATAATTCTCCAAAAATAAATGTGTACGCTAGGATCCACTCCGATGTATACACAGACAATATGGTGGCTTGTGATTCTCCAAAATCTGACAATGACACAACAGGTTAATATTTCGACCTTAATTCGAAATAACACCTCTACGGCCAAGGTCCATCACCAAAAGAAGAATTCGACCTCGCTTGAATCACAACGGGTTAATATTTCGACCTTAGCCCTAAATAACACCGCTACGGCCAAGGGCCATCGCCAAAAGAAGAATCCAACCTCACTTGGATCACAATGGGTTAATATTTCGACCATAGCTCAAAATAACACCCTTACGGCCAAGGGCTATCGCCAAAAGAAGAATTCGACCTCGCTCAAATCACAACGGGTTAATATTTTGACCTTAGCTCGAAATAACACCCCTATGGCCAAGGGCGATCGCCAAAAGAAGATTTCAACCTCGCTCGAATCACAACATGTTACTATTTTGACCGTAACTCGAAATAACACCCCAACGTCCAAGGGTCGTCGCAAAAAAAAACAAATTTGACCTCGCTCGAATCACAATAGGTTAATATTTCAACCTTAGCTCGAAATAACACCCTACGGGCAAGGGCGATCGCCAAAAGAAGAATTCAACCTCGCTCGAATCACAATAGGTTAACATTTTGACCTTAACTCGAAATAACACCTCTATAGTCAAGGGCCATTGCCAAAAGAAGAATTCAACCTTGCTCGAATCACAACGGGTAAATATTTCAACCTTAGCTCCAAATAACATCCCTACTACGAAGGGTCATCGCCTAAAGAAGAATTCGACCTCGCTCGAATCACAACGGCTTAATATTTCGACCTTAGCAAATAACACCCCGACGGCTAAGGGCCATCACCAAAAGAAAAACTCGACCTCTCTCGAATTACACGGATTAGCATTCCAGTCTTACTCAAAATAACGCTTTTGCGGCCATCGGTCATCGTCAAACAAAAACTTTTTCTTGTTGTCTCAAACTTGTCCAAATAAGTTAGAAATTGATTTCGCCCAAGTACCAAGTTCGACCTCGGTCGAATACGTATGAAAAGGTCGACTTCGCCTAAATCAACAACTGAATTCAATCCCCCTCGAATGATTCAAGTCGAAACTGACTTCGTCCATGATGACGAATCCAACCTATTTTTAATCAAAGATGATTCCGCCTAAAGCGGCAAATCAAAAGTCAATCTCTCCCAAATATGCAAATCCAAAGAAACTCCATTCGAATTCACGTGACAAGACCCTACTCGGTTCGGTTAAGATCGGTTTCCCTAAGCGAGAAATCAGGGATTCGCCATACAAAAATCTGAAGGTCTATCCCAAAACAAAAAATGTAAAGCAAGGGGAAGGAGAGAAATACAAAGGACATACAACGACGAAACAACCCTTTTATTTATACACTGGCTCAATGGCTGCACCTTACACACGGCCGAAACCAGTCCAATACAAAAAAAACAAAGCAAAACAAAAAAAAACAGAGACTAAGGCAACAACTTTTAACTCGGCATCATCACCGCCATTCTCCATATTATTATCTCCAAGAAATTCCTCCTCGGCATCAGCATCATCGATGGCCTTCGGTGTTGCAGGATCGTAGACGCAGTTGACACGAGCCACTCATGCCTTCATCCAGACTCCTTCATAAGCAGCCTTAGAAATGTTGCCTGCCTCCCACTAACTCTTGTATATGTCCCATTGGGCCTCGACATTGTAACGACCCAACTAGTCGTTTCATGAGTTACCGCTCTATTTCCCCCATTTATACTTCTTTATGTCTTTTTCAATTGTATTATGTGGTATCGGGTTGGTTGGTTCGGTTTCGGGGTGGTTTTGGAAAGGAATGAGACACATAGTCTCTTTTGAGTAAGCTTAAGTTGGAAAAAGTCAACCAGATGTTGACTTATGTGAAAAAGGTCTCAGATATGAATTTTGAATGTACAGATAGCTTTGTTAGGTGATTTGGGACTTAGGAGCGTGATCAGAATGTATTTCGGAGCTCCATGGTAGATTTGGGCTTGAATTGGCGAAATTGAAAATTTTGCATTTTTTTAGTCGGCAGTGGAAATTTTGATATCGAGGCCGAAATGGAATTTCGTAAATTTGAGTAGGTCCATTGTGTCATTTGGGACGTGTGTGAAAAATTTCAGGTCATTCAGACGAGGTTTGATAGACTTTTTAATCGAATTTGGAATTTCGGAAGTTTTGACATCCTTAGGCTTGAATCTGAGGGTGATTTGATGTTTTGATGTTATTTTGAGCATTTCGAAGGTTGAAACAAGTTTGAATAATGTTATGGGATGTGTTGGCATATTTGGTTGAGGTCCCGAGGACCTCGGGTGAGTTTCGGGTGGTTAACGGACCAATTTTTGGTTTTGGATAGTTGCAGATATTTTGGTATTTTTTTTACAGAGATTAGTTCTTCGCGTTCGCGAGTGGGCCCTCATGTTCGCGTAGAAATTTTGAGTGAGGCAGGCGAGTTTCCTTTCGCGTTCGCGATGTTGGTCCCACGTTCACGAAGGTTGAGTCAGAATGTGCATCGCGAATGCATGGCATAAATCGCGTTCATATAGGAGAGCGAAGCAGACTTGGGCATCAGGCCCTAAGGCATCGCGTTCGCAGCCAGGGGAACGCATTCGTGTAGGCTAAGCTTAGCAAGGCATCGCGTTCGCTAGGTGGTATTCGCGTTCTTGAAAGAGGAAAGTTTGAGCTGTGATATTTTGTTCTTCTCAAACGCTAGGCTTTGACCACGTTCGCGAATAAGGAATTAATGCCTGGGCAGAAAATTTAAATAGTTGCCTTTGCGATTTTTAGGCCATATTCCACCATTGATGAGCAGTTTTGAAGCTTTTTGAGAGGGATTGAAGAGGGAATCGAAGGGAAACACTTGGAGGTAAATTTTTGAACTCAATACTCGATTCTATTGTGATTTCTAACTAATTAGACATGAAATTTGTGTGATTTAAAGCCTAAATTTGGGGAATTAGGGCTTGAAGATGGAGAGTGTAAATTTGGGATTTGAGGGTCCCTTTTGGGTCCGATTTTGATGTTCTTGGTATGTATAGACTCGTAGGAGGAAAATGATTCTAGTGATATGATTTTTATCGAAATCTGAGATGTGGGCCCAAGGGTCGGGTTTGGCCAATTTTGAGATTTTTGAGTTAATTTGATTATTTTCACTTGGGCTTCGTTCCTTTAGCGTGTATTAATGGTATGATACTGATTTTGGTTAGATTTGTAGCATTCGGATCCCGAATCCAGAGGCAAAGTCATCGCGAGTTAGAGTTTGGACTGGATTGAGGTAAGTAATGATTGTAAATGTTGTCCTGAGAGTATGAAACCCCGAATTTCACATCGTTGTGCTACTTTAATGTGGCACACATGCTAGATGAAGAGCGTGGAGTCGTGCGCCGTTGGGGATGGTGACTTGGTCCGTCCCGTGCAACTATTAGGTCGCGTATTTGATTGAAAACTATTTGAAATCATTGTATTTCGGAAAGTATTACTATGTTTTGGGCTGAATACCACACTTGGGCCTTGTGCCAACTGTTTTAGACGCTTAGGAGCTTTTTACTACTATTCCTCGCCGTTTTGAATTAATATATGTACTCAGTCATGTTGTATTCTACTATTGTCATAACTCAGCCGTATTTACTCTATTTTCGATATTTTTAAATGATATTTTGGGCTGAGCATCATGATTTACCGTTGCCCGAGTGGCTTGAGAGGTTTCTGACTGTGTAAGGCCGAGAGCCTGTGTCATGAGGATATTATAGGATCGGGTTGCACGCCGCAACATGTTGTACTGTGATATATGAGAGGCCGAGAGCCTGATTTGTTATGCCACGAGATGGCTTGTGATAGCGCTTGGGCTGTAGGAGCCCCTCCGGAGTCTGAACACCCCTAGTGAGCACGGGTACCCAGTATGAGAGATGTGATATTGCCCGAGGGGATGTTGTTGTTTCATGTTGTTGCCCGAGGGGATGATTACGAGTGATTGTGAGGTAGCCCAAGGGGCTGGTTCTGTTGATATTTTGCCCGAGGGGCGGTTGTGGTACATGTTTTGCCCGAGGGGCTGTTTACGTTTCTATCCTTTTACTTACTGTTTTCATCACTCATTTGAAACTACTAAAAGATGTTTTAAAAAGGTTTTACTGAACTGAGTTGTTTTTACGAGTTTTATTGATTTACTGTATTGTTCTGGACATACACTATTTTTTTGTAGTTCTATGACGTGATATTACCTATTTTCTTACTGCTCAGTTGCTTTTACTTTTATTACTTACTGAGTTGGCGTACTCACATTACTCCCTGCACTTTGTGTGCAGATCCAGGAGTCTCAGGATGTGATAGTAAGTGTTGATCAGTCTTCTAGTAGGTCTCTGGAGTTGACTAGGTAGTTGCTTGGCGTTTGCAGTCCTGTGCTTGTCTTTCTTGTCTTATTCAGATTGTCTTAGTATTTTATTTTCAGACTATGTTGTCCTTTCTTATTCCTAGAAGAGTTTGTAGTTGCTCATGATTGGTGACACCCCGATGTTTTAGTTCAGCAGTGCTTGTTTAAACTTATATTATGGGATTTTAGTTAATTAATGGTTAAAAATGACTTCTTATGATTTCTGGTTGGTTTTGGGTTTGTGTCGGCTGGCCTAGTTGCACGATAGGCGCCATCACGATCGGATCAGTTTTAGGGTTGTGACAAGTTGGTATCAGTGCCTAGGTTACATAGGTCTCACGAGTGATGAGCAGGTTTAGTAGAATCTCGCGGATCGGTACGGAGATGTATGTACTTATCCTCGGGATGCTGCAGAACCTTTAGGAAAAACTTCATATTCTTTAATTACTATCGTGCGAATCTGTTGATTCTAGTGCTAAACTTTTGTTATTCCATTCTCTCATAGACGGTGAGGACACGTGCTACCGGTCAGGACAGACGACCACCAGCTGGGGCCACTAGAGGTCAAGGACGCGGTCGAGGCCGTGGTAGGGTTAGGGGTATAGCCCGCACAGCAGCTAGGGTAGTACCTGCAGATCCACCAGCCGCCCTAGTTCATGATCAAGTCCCAGTGGTGGACACTCCAGCAGCACTAGCTAAGGCACCGGCTGTGCCTATTGTGATTCTAGGCCTTCAGGAGGCCCTGGCCCAGATTCTATCAGTGTGCATTGGCCTAGCTCAGGCGGTCTCAATTACTACAGTCGCAGCTACTTCTCAGGCCAGGGGAGGCACTCAAACTCCCGCCGCTCGCAAACCTGAGCAGGTCGTGCAGGGACTTCAGACACTGGGGGCACCTCTAGCCCAGTCGGTTGCAGCTGCTCAGGACTATGTTGCTCATGTTATGCTAGAGGACGGGCAGCGCAAATTAGAGAGGATTGGGAGACTTCAGCCTCCGACGTTCAGTGGTGCAGAGAGTGAGAATGCCCAGGATTTCTTGGATAAGTGTCAGAGGATGCTTCGGACCGCAGGTATTCTGGAGACCAGTGGGGTCTCATTCACTACTTTCCAATTCTCCGGGGTTGCACTTATTTGGTGGGAGGCTTACGAGAGGTGTAGGCTGGTTGGCTCAGCACCCCTTTCTTGGCAGCAATTCTCTGTTCTCTTTCTGGAGAAGTTTGTACCTAAGTCTTGCCGAGAGGAGCTACGCAGGTAGTTCGAGTAGCTTCGTCAGGGCTACAGATCTATTATACAGTATGAGATGAGGTTCTCTAAGTTGGCTCATCATGCGGTCTGGTTGGTTCCCACAGATCGAGAGAGGATCAGGAGGTTTATAGATATCCTTAGTTTTCAGCTTCGATTGCTTATGACCAGAGAGAGTATCTGGTGCTACCTTTGATGAGGTTGTTGACATAGCTCGACAGCTTGAGATGGTTCATGGTCAATAGAGGATTGAGAGAGAGACTAAGAGGCCTCGTGGTCAGGGTGGATTCAGTGGTACTCCTTATGGGGATCAGTTTCAGCACGACAGAGGCCGTCCATTCAGGCAGGCTCAGTCAGCTCACCCAGTTTATCGAGGGGCATCATTGGTCCATAGTTCTCATAGTTCTCATCAGGGCCATTCATCACTCAGTGCCCTTCCAGCCTAGAGTTCGTTTCGTGCTCCATCAATTCAGGACTCTTCTATGCTAGGTTTGTTTGTTAGTCATCCTATTGCTAGGGGTTCCCTTCAGTCCCCATCTCCAGCACCAGGGGGTTGTTATAAGTGTGGAGAGTTAGGGCACATGTGGAGGTAGTGTCCTCGTCATCTTAGGAGTTTATCTCAGTAGAGGAGTCAGCCATCGACTTCAATACCAGTTACTTCACCACCCACCCACCCAGCTAGGGGTGGAGGACAGTCAGCTAGGGGTTGCCCCATTGTGGAAGGCCGATCAGGTGGTGGTCGGGCCTATTTCTATGCACTCCCAGTTAGACCTGATGTTATTGCTTCAGATGCTGTGACTACATGTATTGTCTCAGTTTGCCATAGAGATGCTTCTGTGTTATTTGATCCTGGTTCCACTTTTTTCATATGTTTCATCATATTTTGCTTGTTATTTAGACACACTCCGTGAGTCTCTTGTTTCATCCGTTTGTGTATGTACTCCGGTGGGCGATACTATTATTGTGGATGGCGTATATCGGCCATGTGTGGTGACTATTAGGTGTTTGGAGACTCGAGTAGACCTTATGTTGCTTTGTATGGTGGACTTTGATGTGTTATTTGGCATGGATTGTCTATCTCCATGTCGTGCTATTTTGGACAGTCATGCTAAGACAGTGACGTTGGCTATGCTGGGTGTGTCATGGATTGAGTGGTGAGATTTGACTAATTTTGTTCCCAATAGGGTGATTTTTTCTGAAGGCCCAGCGGATGGTTGGGAAAGTTGTCTTTCATACTTAGCTTTTGTGAGGGATGTCAGTGCAGAGACTCCTACCATTGATTCGGTCCCGGTAGTGAGATACTTCCCGAATGTGTTTCTTGCAGACCTATCGGGCATGCCACCAGATAGGGATATTGATTTTGGTATTGATCTGGTGATGGGCACTCAGCCCATTTCTATTCCACCGTATCGTATGGAACCAGCAGAGTTGAAGGAGTTGAAGGATCAGCTTTAGGAACTCCTTGATAAGGGGTTTATTCGACCTAGTATGTTGCCTTGGGGTGCGCCTATTCTATTTGTAAAGAAAAAGGATGGCACGATGTGGATGTGCATTGACTACAGGTAATTGAACAAAGTTATAATCAAGAACAAGTATACTTTGCCTCGAATCGATGATTTATTTGACCAGCTTCAGGGAGCGGGAGTGTTCTCCAACATTGATCTCCATTCAGGGTATCACCAGTTGAAGATCAGGGACTCGGACATTCTTAAGACAACCTTCAGGACCCGATCTGGTCATTACGAGTTTTTTGTGATGTCTTTTAGGCTGACCAATGTCCAGCAGCATTCATGCATTTGATGAACAGCGTGTTTCGGCCTTATCTCAACTTGTTTGTCATTGTATTTATTGATGATATTCTGGTGTACTCGCGTAGTCAGGAAGAGCACGCTGAGCATTTGAGAGTTGTGTTGCAGTGGTTGAGGGAGGAGAAGCTTTATGCAAAGTTCTCCAAGTGTGATTTTTGGCTCAGTTCAGTGGCTTTCTTTGGACACGTGGTGTCCAGTGAGGGTATTCAAGTTGATCCGAAGAAGATAGAGGCGGTTCAGAATTGGCCCAGACTATCCTCAGCCACAATGATTTGCAGCTTTCTTGGATTGGCGGGTTATTATCGTCGGTTCGTTCAGGGATTTTCATCTATAGCATCACCCTTGACCAAATTGACTCAAAAAGGTGCTCCATTCAGGTGGTCGGATGAGTATAAGGCGAGCTTCTAGAAGCTCAAGACTGCCTTGACCACAACTCCAATGTTAGTTTTGCCATCAGCTTTAGGTTCATATACAGTGTAATATGATGCTTCGAGAGTTGGTATTAGGTGTATGTTGATAGAAGAGGGTAGAGTGATTACTTATGCTTCTCGTGAGTTGAAGCCCCATGAGAAGAACTACCATGTTCATGATTTGGAGTTGGCTGCAATTGTTCACGCGTTAAAAATTTGGAGGCATTATCTCTATGGAGCGTCTTGTGAGGATGTTTACTGATCATCATAGCCTCCAACACTTGTTCAAATAGAAGAATCTCAATTTGAGGTAGAGAAGATGGTTGGAGCTGCAAAAGGACTATGATATTACTATCTTGTACCATCCGGGAAAGGCCAATATAGTGGCTGATGCCTTGAGTAGGAAGGCAGTGATTATGGGCAGTTTGTCATATATTCTTGTTGGGGAGAGGCCTCTTGCAGTTGATGTTCAAGCCTTGGACAATCGGTTTGTGAGGTTGGATATTTCAGAGCCCAGTCGGGTCTTAGCTTGTGTGGTTTCTCGGTCTTCCTTGTTTGATCGCATCAGAGAACGCCAGTATGGTGATCCTCATTTGTTTGTCCTTAAGGACAGTGTTCAGTACGACGATGCCAAAGATGTGACTATTGGTGATGATGGGGTGTTGAAGATGTAGGGCCAGATATGTGTGCCCAATATAGACGAGCTTAGGGAGTTGAATCTGTAGGAGGCCCATAACTCGGGGTATTCTATCCATCCGGGTAGGGCGAATAAGTATCAGGATCTGAGACAACATTATTGGTGGAGGAGAATGAAGAAGGATATTATGGGATTTGTAGCTCGGTGTCTTAATTGTCAGCAGGTGAAATATGAGCATCAGAGACCGGGTGGCTTGCTTCAGCAGATGGATATTCCAGAGTGGAAGTGGGAGCGGATCATCATGGATTTTGTAGTTGGACTCCCACGGACTTTGAAAAAGTTCGATATTATTTGGGTGATTGTGGATCGAATCCGCGCACTTCATTTCGGTATGTACTACCTATTCTTCAGAGCGGTTGGCAAAGATCTGTATCCGAGAGATTGTTCGTTTGCATGGTGTCCCAGTTTCTATCATCTCAGATAAAGGTACTCAGTTTACTTTGCAATTTTGGAGAGCGATGCAGAGAGAGTTGGGTACTCAGGTTGAGTTGAGCACAACTTTTCACCCTCAGACGGATGGGCAATCCGAGCGCACTATTCAGATATTGGAGGACATATTGCACGCTTGTGTCATTGATTTTGGTGGTTCATGTGATTTGTTTCTACCGCTCGCGGAGTTTGCATATAACAACAGTTATCGCTCGAGTATTCAGATGGCTCCATATGAGGCTTTATATGGGAGACAGTGCAGATCTCCAGTTGGTTGGTTTGAGTCGGGTGAGGCTAGGCTTTTGGGTATAGACTTGGTGCAGGATGCTTTGGACAAGGTGAAGGTGATTCAGGAGCTGCTTCATACAGCGTAGTCGAGACAAAAAAGTTATGCTGACAGGAAGGTTCATGATGTGTCCTCCATGGTTAGGGAGAAGGTTCTATTGAAGGTTTCACCCATGAAGGGTGTTATGAGATTTGGGAAGAAGGGTAAATTGAGCCCTCGGTTCATTGGGCCTTTTGAGGCGCTTCGGAGGATTGGGAAAGTGGCTTATAAGCTTGCTTTACCACCCAGCTTGTCGAGTGTGCATCCGGTATTTCATGTTTCTGTGCTACGAAAGCATATTGGCGATTCGTCTTATGTTTTCGACTTTAGCATGGTTCAGTTAGATGGTGATTTGACTTATGATGTGGAGCCAGTGGTTATTTTGGAGTGTTAGGTTCGAAAGTTGATATCAAAGGATATAGATTTAGTAAAAGTGT